>NC_021161.2:48515383-48568540 GCF_000331145.2 Cicer arietinum
TGATATCGTTTCAGCAAGTGTACTGAATCGTTGCAAGTAATAATAAAACGGTAGTACCGAGTGTCGAACTCAAGGATTGCGTTTTACTATTGAATTATATTTGATTACTAGAATTGAACAAAAAGGTTCCCAAGTTGATTGAAATAATGTTTGAAATTAACAACAATAATACAATTGATCTTTTATAATGAGAAAAATGTCAGGGATGAGTTTCACTTCGAATCCAACCTTAGTGTCTAATTTGATCCTAGTTACTGAATTCCTTTATTAAATTATTACCGAATTCTCTTTATTATTCTTGCCCTAATGTCTTAGTGACAGAACCTTTAATTCCAAAGTAACCTCTAATTCCTTAGTGGATTTAAGATTAGAATTAAGCATTACCGTATAGAAATTCTCTTGTAAATTATTGCTTTGCAACTAATTTAATTGGTTTCATGACCTGCATCTATCCCTAGACTACAAATTCATGAATTTCTCATCTCAAGCATTCGTAAAGTCCACTTCCGTTTCAAAATACAAATCGTAGAACATTTTAATGTTGATCAAGCAATAAAAAGCATTAAGCATAAAGATGAGAAAAACAATTCAATAAACTCATTCATATAACTAGAAATCAAATCAGAAAAATAAGGGTTTCATCTGGTTACACTCATCCCTAACAAATAGGGTTTAGTTACTCATGACAGAGATACAAAAGATAAGGATTAAAGAAGAATTACAAGAATGATTCATGGATGATTCTTGATAAAACTGCTTCAATGGCGTTAGAAACGGCCGTCTTTGAGTTTCTATGCTAGGGCACAAGTCTCCCAAGTTCCCAAGAGTCAAAAAGATCCTAAAACAGTAAAAATCTGCGTTTTTATGGTTGCTGGTGCGCGTCGCGTGCCCCAGGCGCGCGTTGGCAGAGGCCAAACCTGAGAAATGCGCTCCAGGCGCACAGCATCTGATGTCTGATGTATTTTGCACTTTTCTCATCTTTTGCGTCTGAATTTGGTCTCGGTGTCTTCATGAAAGTTGTATATATGGATCTTAGTTTTCATTAGCACTTGGAGTGACACTAATTGGACATCTAGAACTCCAGATATGGCTGAAATACTCCACATATATCATGTTGATTCTTCAACAAAATTCAGCACTGCACTAAAACAAAACGCAATGTAAAATTACGACAAATTCCTACTTAATCAACGAAATAAAAACAAAAAATATTTTATTAACTCAAAGAACAAAAATCAACAAAATGTATCAAATAAATCCTTAATTTAACTGATGATTGAGGATAAATAAGACTAAAACAGTGGGAAAATATGCATATGATGAAGAGTCATCAAGTGCTCCATACGGTTGAATAAAAGCACCATATACTATAGTCTACTCTAGAGAAAGAACATACCAATAGTTCGTATGAGATTCGTCTTTTTAATTGAAGATACGCAAATAAGATTGATTTGTCTTAAATGTTGAATTTAGATATTCAACGGTAATATTCTCAACATACATTTTTTTCTCAGTATTTAAAAGAAACCGATCAATCAATCAAAATGCAGAGACAAATAAAAAATGCAATGTGTTAAAAAAAAAATTGTAGAAGAGAATAACACATAAAAAAAAAAGAATGAATGAGAAATCCTCTTAGTAGAGAGTTATTAAAGAGGCTAGATAATAAGAGGTACTTGAAGAGGTATAACAATATCTATGAATCTCAACTACAGACTGCCAAAGTTGAAGAAATGTTCTAATGGTGATAGTCTAGAAAGGCTAGAGAGTAATACTCAAAGCATAAAGAGACCGAGTAAACAATATTTGTATGCTATTTTTAATAGATTAAGTCATTGATTGTACTACAACAAAATCTATCTATAAAGGGAGGACTAGATGTAGCAACAGTCTATTGTGAACTAGTATAAAAATCATTATGTTCCTTGTCTCTTTCTCTCTCTGTTACTCTAATTTAAATTCTTTATGATTCAACTTTATTTTACAAAACATGTTTTATAATAGTAAGTTTAATGATTTGATAAAAAAACATATTCTTTGTTAAGCAATCGAAGTATTTTTCTAAAATATCAAAACACAATTTAATCCCCTCATTTCTTGTGTTTTCCAGCATCTTCATAGACATCATGTCTCGATTCGAACATAAGATTTCGCACTTGTTGGGATGAATTTATGGTAGTATTTACAATCTTATCTACATGAAGAAAACATTATTATTTTGTTTTCATCAAATTAAAACTTTATACATGAAATAAGTTATTAGATGCTAATATTCTTTACTACTACTACAATGTATAATCCAATTTTAAGAATAATTTCGTTTTCGCAATTTTTTAAAGCTAATTTATTTACCAAAAAAATATATTTCTTTTTTTTGCACGATTTCTATGAGAATAAAAAAGCTTCATAAATATAAAATTATTTTACATTAACAATCAATTACAATAAAATACCCAACAAAATATATCCAACAATCGTAATTAAAAAAAATATTAAAAAGAGGTCTAGAATGATCTTTTGCTCTCATTTTTCTTAAAAATATTGCCTCTTAAAAAATAAATGACATAAATATCATTTAAATTATTTTATTCACTCTCCTTCTCATAAAAAATAAATGACATAAATATCATTTAAATTATTTTATTCACCCTCCTTCTCACAAACGATTCCCGAAAGATATATCTACACATTCATACAAAAAATGTTTGATCTTTTATTCTAAAGCTGAGATTATGGTCTTTTATTTATTTAATCGGACTGCAAGATGGACACGATTTCCGATCATAAACCATTGGCATCTGAGCTTAGCAACATTATAGATCCATTGAGACATTTACTGTTTTTCAATGCTAATTATATTATTGATTTTGTTCGTAGACAAATTAACAGAGTCGCCTATGATCTAGCTCGAGCGTCCATATTGCATACTAGTCCACAATTATTTCATTTGCTCCCTCTTTATATTGAATCCATGATTTATGAAGAAATTAATTAAGTCACCTTTGAATAAAAAAGATAAAATGAATTAAGTCACCTTTTAATAAAAAATAAAAATAAAATATCATAATGTGTAATATTATTGTTAACATTTTAAATGAAAATGAGCTAAGATAGACGAAAAATATGTACTAATTTTTTCTTCTTAAAAATTGGAAAAAACAAAATTATCAGTAATTAAAATGACAAATAATTATTTTACATTTGTCTTTAAAAAAATTTAAATTTTTATTACTCTAGATTGTTTAAAAATTAGTTAAATAGAACAAAATTGTTATCATATATCGCTTGGATCATATCATCTTCCACATCATAATATCACTTCTCATTTCTGTCTCAAATTTTCCATGTGGACAAAATGTAAAAAATTAAAATAAAATAAAAAATCAAAATGGAAATCATGAATTAAGTAATAGGAGAACTAAACTTCCAAATTGAGTAAAATAAGGGAGTTAAAAAAATAATTAATCTATTAATGAAGTTTCAGAGACATATTCATATTTTAATGTTTGAATACCTTAAATAAGATTATCTTAAGTGGAGGAAATCCATGAAAAACAAAAAAAGAATACAACCAATCTTAAAGTTTATGTAAAAAAATAGCAAAAATACATCTATACTCCATATGTTTCTATTTATAAGAAAAAATATTTATTTATTTTATAGAGACTAAAAATTTATTTTATCTTTTGTTTAGTTTATTAAAAATGCATTTTCTTATGGGCTTAATTTTTAATATTAGAACAAAACCTCTAAAATATTTAATACATTCTTGTGTATAATGAACATAACTATTATATTTTGTTTCAATGTAGTGTTCGATGAACAATGTTAGCATTTCTATAAATGTTATTACTCCATAGCAAAATAGAAACAATAATGGATAAAAAAATTGTTTTATTTCATACAAATTTTAGATAAATATGTCAATTTATTTATATTTTATGAATTTAATTTATATACACTATCAATCAATCACAACTGTTAAAAAAGTTTGATTTTTATCAAAACTACTTCTAAAGTTATCGTTATGAATAATTATGATGTGTCGACATTGTAAATTTTTTTACACAGATGGTATATAACAATTAAACTCATACACCTTTTGTCCCAAATAATCAATCCGTTTGTAAAAAAATTTATTTCAAAATAATTGACCATTTCAATTTTTGATACATGTATTTTCCATTGTACACTTCAATTAATATTATTTGAATCATTTTCAATGTATTATTTTTTACTATACATTTATAACATTGAGATACTCCCTTTTGAAAATTATATATCAAATTACTTTTTTTTTTACTTAATTATAAATCGCCATTTGCAAAGGCAACTTTCATAAGGAAGCCCGAGTTTGCAATGACGCCTTTTTTTTTTTTTTTTCTTCTTCTTTAATTGCACTAAATTGTTTTTTGGAATGACAATTTTTCAAAGTAATATCAAAGTCACTTTTTAGAATAGAAACTTTCCAAGATACTTCAAAGTCCAAAGAAGAAAAAAAAATCATTAAAGAAATTGTCACTGCAAATTCGAGGATTTTTTATTTATATATCCCATTTTTTTAAATATACTAAATTGCCACATTTTGAAAAAATAATATCAAATTATTATTATTAATATAATTTTATTTTATTATTTTTATTGTATTTTATTAATAATATTTTATTTTTAAAATATTATAATTATTTTTATTTTATTAAATAAATGATTTTATAATTATAAAACATGTGGAAAAAAAATTGGTATATCTAATACTTAGTCGCATCCTGGGGATACGACCTTATATTGAATTTCAAAAAAAAGTAAAAAAATTTATATTATTTTTTCAAAGTGTAACAATTTGATATATTCAAAAAAAAAATAAAATACACAAATAGGATTCGAGGTTATGAAAAGAAGTGGTTTTTGAAAAATACAACTTTTAACAAAATCAATAAAAAAATAATTTAATATATAATTTTTAAAAGAAAATATATTAATAATTTAAAAAATATTGAATTATTAAATTATTATCAAACACTTCGACTTTTTTCTTTTTCTTCTTATCATTATTACTAAATTGTATTATTTCATTGTTTTTTCATGCAACGTTTCTGACCCACACAAAACATAAATGATTAGTTGGTCGGCATGGTATGAAATCAAATTAATGAATGAGTAGGTACAAAAATTCATAATACCTCACCATATGGAGACGCTTCCTTACAAATTTCGTAATTGCTGGCTTTATTGTTTCTTTGTTTTCTCCATTTTACCCCTGCTTGAGGCGTTGAACTACCACCATTGCCACTCTCTTCTTTTTCCTTCAACTTCTTTCTGTTTCACTTTGTTTATGCCTCTTTCTCTTATGAGAAATTCAGAATTTTGGTGATAGACAAGGTAACATACTTTTTGGAATATACTTGGGATTTAACAACTTCAAATTGTTCATTCAAACAAATCAAGAAAGCTTTGACTCTATCTTGCTTGGTATATTTGACATAATCATACACATTGAGGAATAAGCCTTAGGTTATCCAATTCCTCCCAAATAACAATCAAAGCACTAAAGTAATCAGACACAATCATCTTAAAGAAAGAAGTTATTTATGCATTTATGAGATTTTGATCAAATCATTTTTGGAAAATCTATAGTTTGTTTTTATCCAACATTACTTGAACCGTACATTTTTCCCAAGTATGGTTGTTGTTCCACTACAACAAATTTCAAAAATTGCGACACTTAGATTGCGGCTATGTGTTTCTTGTTTTCGTTCATTATATTTAAGTTGGCTCTGCTTTTGAAATAATGGTTATAGGAAATAGGAATTTCTCCATGCCTCTGCAATGGCTGTAGGAAAAGTTAATATGAACAACTATTGATAAAGCAAGGTCACGATTGGTGTGAGTCTTGTTTCAAGGCTTTGAATCACATTTCATCTTGTATCATTGAAGTTATTACTAACAAAATGATATAACTAATTCAATCAAAGATGAAATAGCTTCATCTTGCATGTATCTAATAAGGACTCTCATTGTTTGGGAAGGATCAAACATTGATGTTGTTGTTTAATGAAGAAGATGCATTATGCCTAACCATGGTGAAGGGTTAAAGAAAGAAAGAAAAAACAAAGAAAGAAGAACAACTCAAACTAGAGCTATTGATACCATGTTAAAATCACGAAGAAAAATATTTTATTGAATATTAATCGAATTATAATTGATTAAATTATTTACAAGGAGAAGATCATGAATCTTATATACAAATTCAATCAAAGAGACCTTTAACTAACTATAACGACTATAATTGTTAGCTCTAAATACTAATTTTTTTTAATTGTTATTTATATTATGACAATTACTATTATTTATATAGTAATATGAGGTATTTTAATTTATTATGTAGATTTATTTAAATCATAATAAAGTCCTTAGAATAGTTAGTATGGTTAATAGAACATTAAGTGTGATTTCATGTTAGACTCCATTGAGCATAATGACATTATTCTTAAATTGCTTGTAATGAGGTTTTACTGTTAAATGAGACAATAATACATAGAGATTATTATACTTTGAGGTCATCAAATATTATATGTAACACGACAATCATAAATATGATTAGATAGGTTTCATCCAACCTACATAATATGAGTTGTGTCTTGGGCCTCTATATAAAATCATATGTGAAATATGTGTGGCCACGCCAAAATGGATCAATATAGATATTAGGTACATTAGTGATTGAACGTATACTCAAAAATCAATAGACAAAATATTGGACCTAAAAAAGGATGACATTTTTTATGTCGTATATTCAATTAAGATATTTGAATGAAGGGACATTTACTGCATAGTAAATAGTGATCACGTTAAGTTTAAAATTGTATCACTGATTTTCTAATTAATTGAATAGCAATAACGTATTGTTAGATGTCACTCATTGTTTATAATATTTAATATTAATTTCATATTTTATATTATTATCAATTAAGTGAGAGCCGATAGGGTCACGCGATAAAACGATTAAATTAGAAAGTAAAAATTCAATTAAAGAATTATTTAATTAAATAAAATGAATTGGACTTGTAGCCGTCAAGTTCTACTTTGGTCGTAAGGTAGAAAGCAACACATTGTGTTTGCTCTTAACCTAACCCTAGAATTATTTTTACCTAGCATCGACACATTCCAAAACAATTGTTCACGTGGACTTAGAAGAGACGTTACCATATCGTAGTGTTTGTGATTTGTCCTCCTTGACTCTTAAGAGATAAACACATAAATCTCATGTGAAATATTGTGCGTGTATGATCCATGACATTGGATGATTTTTCTCTCTTGAGAATGATTTTAAAACTACTTTAAAATATATCTCATGATTTTCCAACAATGATATCAGATTCATGGTTTTTATGGCTTAATTTCGTAGGTGTTCGTTTACCTATTTGATAATATGTTTAAATGTTTTTATCAATATGATTCATATAAAATAAATGTTATCGACTATAAGCACTCTTGATATATATGATATTCGACGAATAGTTGTTTCTTCAATATATGTGCAAAATATGTGCTCTCAATACTTTTCTACTAGGTTAGAAAGCGAATATATGTTCTTGCTCTTGTTTAATATTGACATGAATATTTGATTCAAAATTCAGAACATAATAGTTGCAACAATTTTGGTTTTGAATTTATTAAAATAAATAATGCTCAAAATTAGTTGCTAATAATAAAAAAAATCATTGTTAGTAAATATTTTGAGATTTATTAAAAAAAATTATATGTTGTTGGAGATGAAAATATGAGTTTATTTGAATATTTGAGCTATGCATTTGATGAAATTTGCATTATATTGAAGATGATAATTAATTTTATGGGTTTTATTTGAAAATTTTGATGAATTTTTTGAATTTTTATAGAAAAAGTAATAAAATTGTTGATATTTTAAAACATAAAAGATGAAACTGCCACTTAAAATTAAAATAAAAGACCAAATCAAAAAAAAAAAAAGATAAATAATTAAAACATTAACTAAAATTAAGTTAAAAACCACATGGTATAGACTATAAAATAAGAAAACAACTAAAATAGACCCATAACATAATTATTTAATTGCAGCATTCACACTTAAACCATAGAAACCAAGGGAAACAAAATGTTCATTCAGGTAACTGAACAAGGTTCATTAAGAATTTGAACAACACTTTCACGGACCAAATAATTCACACAAGTTAAGCACATATTTCTCCCAAAGAAGGCCTACATAAAATACTTATTTTCAAGGTCATGACAAAAACGGTCAAATAATCAAAAGGTCACACAATTAACAAAGAGAAATCAGTAGTGCATTCATAATATGATCAATACAAAGTTACACATACTAGACTAAGAAATATAAATTAAACTCAAATATATCAAACAAAAACAAAGTTCAGTTAAGCAACGTATTTGAAAAAAGTAGATTATTTGAAGAAGACCAACATAAAAAAATAATTTTTTGAAAAAAGTAGATCATTTGAAGAAGACCAACATAAACAAATAATTTCATGCAACAAAAACACACATTATTGATTAAGATTCGCATGACATACTCATGTGAGAAAACTAAATATTACTCAGAAAATCAAATAATTAACACAACACATTAGAATACATGCGACATACACAAAAACATACCACTCAAAGTTTGAGAACCCGTCTTATGCTCTGATACTATAATGTAATATTTCAGATTGTTTTAAGAGTTTTCTATTGTCCCCGCAAACCAACACGAGTCTTTTTAGCATGTTATGTCATCGCTTGTATACTTTCTAGAAAATATTTTAGAAGGCCACTCATCCAAATAGTCCTCTTAGTCAAGCACGCTTAATTGTGGAGTACTTATGTAATGGACTCCCAAAAAAGAAGAGGCATCTTGTTGGTATAGGTAGTACATATTCCTTATAAGCATTCCTTCAACTGTATAGTCTCGGACCTACACGGCATTTGGATCTCTTTCATTTTGATGTGATTTGGTTCATTCATGTATCATTTGTCTAGAGGCATCACTAAAGCCACTCATTAAATGTGCCTTGTGCACCGACAATCATTCCCCGACTTGAAGAGGCATCCTTATTGCATTTGCTTTCTTCATAGCATTTTCCATACTTCGAATCTAACCTAAAAATGACAAAGTCTATTTTCCAAAATGGTATCTGATAAGTTTAAGTTGTAGCCTTTTGCGATGAGAAGCATTTGTGACCAAGTTTGTCAATTTAGGCTTTGATCCTCCTTTTTACTTGAGGATATACTTGTTTGGGTTTGTTCTGTTGCACTTTGACTCCACTAAATTGGATAGTAAGAATGTATACATTTTGAATCGGGTAGATTTTGACCAAATACAATACTCAAATCAATTAGTTTGATTTCGGTTGAGATGAATTCTTAACCTGTAATGTTTACATCAAATCCAACCCAAACCAATTTAGTCATAAATGAGTTGAGGTAGGTTGGCGGATCATATATGGAAAAGCAAAACATTCCAATATACTTTTTTTTTATCATCCACTTGAATGTTTTGAATTAAAATGTAGAGTGTGTTGTTTGGGTCATCTAGTTCACGAGTTAACTCATACATGTGGTCACCCATAGTGCGCAGTTCGCTTTAAAGAAGAAAAAAAAAATTTCTTAATTGATAATTAAAAAATGATGAGAGTAAATTTTAACAAAAAATATATAATTTATCTTTTTGAATTATTTTAATGTGTTCATGTCCAAGACATTATAAACATCTTTCGTAAAAAAAAATTAGAATAATTTAACGATAATTGAAATATATATTTCAAAAAAATACCCATATTTCATACATCACATCGAAGAGTAAAAATGATACTAGATAAGTATCAATTTTCAAAAATATACCCATATTTCATACATTACATGGAAGGGTAAATACCTTACAATTTTCAAAAGGACTTCAATTTGAGGGTTACATACGGTTCAAATTAAATGATTTGATCTTCTGTTTTAGATGTTATTTTAATTCAATGCCTGTTTTTATTTAGTTTGACTCCTTCCCAATCTTTAATATACAACAAAAAAATTCTATGAATTCTCATATCACTAGCAACAATAATTCATCGCATTAAACGTGTTTTGTTGGAATAGTTTGAAAGGAAGGTGATGCGAAGAAAGGGACTATTTTAAAAAAAAAAATGGATTTAGTTTAAATTTTAAGGACGGAGGAGAGCTAAATATCTCATATCTCTATTTTTTCTCTCATTTCTCTCTCATCTATTAAATCAAATAAACTCCAAGACTCGATATCGGCTTAGAACAATGAATTAATATTGGAATATAATAAATAGAAAAAATAACTAACGGTTCAAATAAAATTTAATTTAAGTAATTAATTTGAGAAAATTAAAAAAAATAATCATAAACTACATATCTAAAAAAATTACTCAAATTTAAAGGTCTGTAATGAGTTTTCTTTTTTGGGTTGGAATAATTTTATGAACTTCTTTTCAAATTCTTTTTATAATAAAAATTGGTTAAAGTCTTTTTTTAATTATTTGTCATATTAGTACTGCCATGTACATGTCCGCATCTTAAAAGTAACATGTGATTTTTTTAACGAAATTACAAACGATTGCAATGCACTTTACAAAATTTCATTTGTGTTTTGTTGTCAATTTACATAAAACCATTGTGGAACCTCAATTTACTAACAAATATGGTAAAGCTATTGTTTGCTGCTTAAAGCTATTGTCTGAACATGAGTGTTTGTGTGACAACACCCTGCGATTCTTGTGGACGTTCTGTGTTCAAATTAAAAGTCAAGGTCTTCCCTTGTAAATGATCCTTTAATTCAATGCATACTAGTTGGAAAAAAAAAAACAGAATTCCTACTAGTCTTTTATAAAGAAAGAGCATACTAAGATTCATTATCAATGTTAGATTTTAGTTAAATTTTCTATTATAAATAGAGACTAATCAATTGGCACATTGATACAAAATCATAAGTAAAAATAATATACATCGAGAAAGTGTTTAAATGGAGTCTATTTTTGTTCTATCGTTTTATCTTAGTTTCTACATGTACTTATTGTTGTTGCTTACTCACTTTACTTCCTATACTTTCTCATTATGCAACCATCATGACAAGTTTGCCTTGTTACAATTCAAAAACTCACTTGCTATCACATCATCCAAACCTGATATTTGGTATGTTTGTTCCTCTTTTTCTTCCAAGACAGAGTCTTGGACAAACAATACAGATTGTTGCGAGTGGGATGGTGTCATGTGCAACCCCGTGTCAGGTCACGTGATCAGTCTAGATCTCAGCTGCAACAATCTGAAAGGTGTATTACATCCCAATAGCACTATTTTTCAGCTTAACAACCTTCAACAACTCAACTTGGCTTTTAATGATTTTTCTGATTCTTTGATGCATGCTGAAATTGGTAACCTTGTGAGTCTCACACATCTTAATTTATCAAACACTGGTATTAGTGGTAATATTCCCCACACAATCTCTTACTTGTCCAAATTAGTATCACTTGATCTCAGCAATAATGAGTACATGAGCCTGAAACTTAATCCATTCACATGGAAGAAACTCATTCATAACGCTACAAATTTAAGAGAGCTTCATTTGGAAGATGTGAATATGTCTTCCATAAGAGAGAGTTCTTTGTTGCTTCTAAAGAACTTGTCGTCCTCTTTGGTCTCTCTTAATCTAGCATTCACTGAGTTGCAAGGAAATTTGTCTAGTGATCTCTTCTCTTTACCTAATCTAAAATTACTAGATTTGTCATCATCTTATGATAATAAACTTGGCGGTCAACTTCCAAAGTCCAACTGGACCAGTCCTCTAAGGTACTTGGACCTCTCTAACATAATTTTCTCAGGTCAAATTCCTAATGTTTTTGAAAATTTAAACAAATTAGAATATTTATCACTTTCCGGTAACAATTTTAGTGGTCAAGTTCCGTCATCATTATTTAATCTAATTCAGCTTTCTACACTAGATTTATCCAATAATAATTTAGTAGGCCCCATTCCAACTGAAATCACAAAAGATTCAAAATTAGAAGTTTTGTATTTGGATAATAATAAATTAAACGGAACAATTCCACACTGGTGTTATTCCTTGCCTTCGATGTTTGTGTTGTCACTCGGTAACAACAAACTCACAGGATCAATTGGTGAATTCTCAACTTATTCTTTGAGTTATCTGTATCTCTCTAAGAACAACATTCAAGGTGAATTTCCAAATTCAATATATAAACTTCAAAATCTTACTGTGTTAAGTTTGTCATCAACAAACTTGAGTGGTTCTGTTGACTTCAACCAATTTTCAAATTTTAAAAAACTATATTACCTTGATCTTTCACACAATAGTTTTCTTTCTGTCAACATTGATAGCAGTGTTGACTCCATCTTACCAAACCTTGAACAATTATATTTATCTTCTTGTAATATCAACAGTTTTCCTAAATTCTTAGCACGACTTCAAAATCTGCAAGTATTAGATCTCTCTAATAACAAAATTCAAGGGAAAGTTCCCGAATGGTTTCATGAGAAGCTCTTACACTCATGGAATAACACTGAAATTATTAATCTCAGTTTCAACAAGTTGCAAGGAGATCTTCCACTTCTTTCCAGTACAACACAAATATTTTACTTTTTAGCTTCAAATAACAACTTCACAGGACAAATTTCTTCATCATTGTGCAATGCAAGCTCCCTTCAAGTCCTCAATCTGGCTCACAACAATTTAAAAGGCACCATTCCACAATGCCTGGGAGGATCTCCTTCTCTTTTTGTATTGGATTTGCAAATGAACAACCTTTCTGGAAGCATACCTACAAACTTTTCCAAAGGCAATTCCTTTGAGACTATAAAGTTGAATGGGAATCGATTGGAAGGACCATTACCACACACTTTGTCTCACTGCACATACCTTGAAGTTTTGGACCTTGGAGGCAACAATATAGAGGGTACCTTTCCCAATTGGCTAGAAACTCTACAAGGCTTACAAGTTCTCATTTTAAGATCAAATAAACTTCATGGTCCAATCACTTGTTCTACCACCAAGCATTCATTTTCTGAGTTGAGAATTTTAGATGTCTCCAATAACAATTTTAGTGGACTCTTGCCAACATCATGCATCAAGAATTTTCAAGGAATGAAGAATGTGAATGTCACCCAAACTGGTTTGCAATACATGGGTGGTGTTGATTACTATAATGATTCAGTGGTGGTTATAATGAAAGGTTTTTCTATGGAGCTAACAAGGATATTGACAACTTTCACAACTATTGATTTATCAAATAACATGTTTGAAGGTGAAATTCCAAAAGTCATTGGAGAATTAAATTCTCTCAAAGGTCTTAACCTTTCAAATAATGGAATCACAGGTACCATTCCACAATCTCTTAGTAATTTGAGAAATTTGGAGTGGTTGGACATGTCAAGGAACCATTTGAAAGGTGAGATTCCAGAGAGTTTGACAAATTTGAATTTCCTATCTGTCTTGAACCTTTCCCAAAACCAACTTGAAGGAATGATACCTACAGGTAAACAGTTTGACACATTTGGAAATGATTCATATGAGGGAAATGCAATGTTGTGTGGATTGCCATTGTCTAAATCATGCAAAAATGACAAAGATCAGCAACCACAATCAAATGATGAAGAGGAATCAAGTTTTGGATGGAAATCAGTAGCAATAGGATATGGATGTGGTGCAGTATTTGGAATGTTGTTGGGATATAATCTGTTCTTAACTGGAAAACCAAGATGGCTTGCAAATTTTGTTGAAAATATGTTTAGCATAAGACTGAAAAGGATAAACAACATAATTGGTGCAAATCGCAGATGAATCAAATATATATAGATATGGTTATTTGTAATTTGAACTTGTATGTTTCAATAACGTAATCTTATCTATTTTAATTTCACTATGTTGTCTATTTCAAGTTGTTATACAAATAAGAAAATTAGTGATCAACTTCTTTCATCTTATTTTCAATATTTTGTTATGTATATATACATTCTAAAATATTCTCAAGACTTCATTGCTTTGATTTTTGAACTTTTTTATTCAATTCTCTCTTGGTTGCTAGTTAGCTCATATGTATCAATTTGATGCTTTTAATTGCTGTCATGGATGGTGCTTCAAATGGATACATGAGTATCTTTATCTTTTGAAGAATGCATGAAGTTCTTGTATTTGAAACCATATCATAATTCATAAGTATATGCATGAACCTTAATTTCTCATGTTATACAACTGATTTTTGTGCTAGTCTGGATGGTTAGAATGAAGTCTAAATGATTTAATAAATATTTGGTTTCTCAATGGTACTACTTGTGCTAGAATTTAATCCAAATATTTTGTGATTGTGTGGAAGGAATGCAATATTATAGTGAGGTTTCTAATGTTGGAAGCAGCAAGTAGAAGCAACGACAATTATTGTTTCATTATGCAGATGCTGCAATGATAATTGGGGCTTGAAATAATGTGGATATTTTTGTGTGGAAAATGCAGCAAATTTTTTATTTGTCATGGTACATTTATCATCTAAAATAAGAATTTGACATTACTGGGTTGCCTTAGAAGTTGAAAATGATTAATTAAATTAGGAAAGTGTTATGTATTATTATAAGAGATTAACTTTTATACACTCTAGACAACCATTAGTTTAAAAATAAATAAATACAAAAATATCCATTTTGTACCCAAAAAAACATGCACTTTTTTAGGCAAAAAAGATATGCATTAAAGTTTAGTCTTTTATTATTGAAAAATACATATAGAAAAAAAAAATAATTTTTTTTTACTTCTTAATATTTGTTTTTTTTTTTGTCCACAGAGCATTAGATCCAATGGATCTATGTGTATTAAAAATAATATTTAAAAATATAAAAGATACAACTATTCATTATTATAACATTATTATTGTTGTTTTGAAATTTTAGTTCAACTGATAAAATGTTGACATTATTATATTGAACATTTCGAATTCGAATATGGAACATTGCAGTTGTATATATGAATTTTTTATAGTATTTACTATCTCATTTACAAATAAAAAAAATTATTATTTGATTTTTACCAAATTAAAACTTAATACATAAAATAAGAAATTTGATATTAATATTCTTTACTACTTCAATGTATAATTCAGTTTTAAGAATAATTTCGTTTTTGCAATTTTTAAAGCTGTACTTTAATTAAAAAATTATGTTTCTCCTTTTTCACAATTTTTATGAGATTAAAAAGGTTCTGTAAATTTAAAATTATTTTACATTAATAATCCATCACAATAACATATCAATTGCAATAAAAAACTAAAAAAAAAGTTCAACAATTAATTGATACATTGACAAGTTGTGATCAGTTGTTAGTATAAAATAACGTAATCAACATTATACAAGTTTAATCTCATTTTATAGTTAAGCTTGTTCAACTATATCAAGGAATTCTCCCCTAGCCTTATAAAAATCCTTGACTATTTTAAATGTCCAACAATAAATCTTCTTGAATTTGTTTGGTTCAAGGTAGAGGAGGAAATAGAGGGAATGAGAGAAGAAAAATATATATATTTTGGTTTAAAAGAAGGGAGAGGAGATGATGATTTTTAATTGATTTTAAGTTTCTTTTAGGGGGATGGAATAGACTTTAAATGATTTTTAAAAGTTATTTTGGTCTTCTTTTCTCTTCTCGCATACAAATCTCCCAAATTAAAATGGAGAGTGATCAAAAAGATGTTTATAATGATTTTTGATCTCCTTTCTTCTTGAAAATATTTCCTCCTAAACAAAAAAAACCACATAAATATTATTTAAAATATTTTCTCTCATTCCCTTCCCACAAATGAATCCTGAATGATATACACATTCTTAGTAAGAAAAATAGTGTTAAAAAAATTGCATGCATAAATTATAAAATATATCTACACAATTTAAATTAATTAACTATTATATTAAAATTTTTGTAAACGAACATTAAATAAATTTTAAAATGTTACTTTTATAAATTTCATAAAAGATCATATAACGAGTGTGTAAGTGTAAAATTTTATACATTTTATTATTATTTATTAGACTAATTAACTTTTATTATTATTATTATTATTATTATTATTATTATTATTATTTATGGAATTTGTATAATTATTATTATTAATGACCTATATGTTAAAAGAATTATAATTTAGAATGAATTGCTCTTTAGATCCTCATACTTTATCTAATTCAAATGCTTGATCCTTTATTTTAAAATTGAGATGATGGTCCTTTATTTTTTTTTAAATGTATAAGAATTTGCTAAATTATGATTCATGAAATTTGGGTAGAAATTGGTAATCGGACGCTGTGGTAATTGGCCTCTGAGCTTGGCAACATTGAGTATCTATATTATATACTAGTCTACAATTATTTCAATTGTTCCCTCTTTATATTGAAATCCTTGATTTATGAAGAAATGAATTAAGCCACCTTTGAATAAATAATATTAAAAAAAAAATTGAGCCGACAGAAACAAAAATACATGTACTTTAAAAATTATCATTTGTGACACATATAATTATTGTTAAAAAAAAATGATACAAATAATTATTTTACATGTCTTAAAAAAAAATTAAATTTAATCCCTTAAAATAATTACAATGCGAAGCTGGCATCTCATATACTAAAAACATATACTATAGATTTTTAGAAATCAGTCGAATAGAGCAAAATTGTTATCATATATCTTTTGAATCATATCATCTTCCACATCACTTCTCATGTCATGCAATTTCTGTCTCAAACTTCCCATGTGGACAAAATGTTAAAATTTATAAAATAAAAAAATCAAGGATGAAAATCATTAATTAAGAAATATGAAAACTAAACCCCAAATTGAGTAAAATAAAAATAAAATCAACTTATTAACGGAAGATGAATTTAGTCAAAGGAGTTAAACTTTAATAAATTGAGTTTCACATTTTATATTACAGTCTCTTCACATTTTACATGACAGTTTTAGATAAGATTACTTCCAATAGAGAAAATCTATAGAAAAAAATAATAAAATCAATAATTGTTTTTTTTCCATAATATAATAAAGAAAACTTTACCATATTTATACTCATAGCCCACATTTTAATAAAAAAAATCCAATTTTATCCTCTTTTCTTAAAAAGAATAATAAAACTTTATATTTTGTAGTACACAATTGTGTTTTAAAAAATTTTAAAAAGGTTTTTTTTATATAAATATTTTGATTTTTCTAAAACATATTTATATTATTGAAAATCTTTTAAAAATAATTTAATACAGGAAATTCTAAATTTTGGAAACACATTATTGTTTTGGATTTTTTTTTTAAATTTTTTTTAACTCTATTTAATTTTAGTGGAGTACAAAAAAAAGTTATTATTTTTTGTAAAATAGATATTTTGCTTTAAATGTGGTATAGGAGTATAAATGTAGAGTATAATGTATAATTTTCTATAATAAATTATGGTGAAAATATGTTGTTAGTCTCTATATAAAATTATGACCTTTCAAATTTATTCTATAAATAAGTTTATTCATTTTTAATTCATATTTTGATTTTATATACTTTTTTAATGAACTAAAAGTATCAATTTTTACAAAAGCTTTTCAAAATAGAGACAAAAAATGAAGAAAAAAATATTGAGAAAAAAATTATAGAAACTAAAACTAAAATTTTAACAAGATTAAAAAAAAAATTATATTTTTTAATTTATTAAAATATCACTTTCTTATTGATTCAATTTTTAAAATTAGAGCAATTTCTAAAATGTTCAAGTACATAGACATAACTACTGTATCTTGTCTTATGTCTTAGTGATGTTAGCATTTTTATAAATGTTATCCATAGCAAAAAAGTAAACTAATTGATAAATAAAACTGTTTTATTTAATACAAATTTTAGATAAATACTTCATTTAAAATAAAATATTAGCAAAAATAAAATAATAGTTGAAAATTTAATCTATCTGATTAAGAATTTAGTTCACTTAGATTAATTTTTAATTATTATTTTTATTTATACTTTATTTTAGAAATAGTACATTAATTTTTGTTTTATTACATGGAATGGATTACGAGCATTCAAAAGAGAATTAAAAGAAATAGTAGCCGTTATGGAAAGAAAGAAACGTGACAAGGAAAGTATCCTCTCTCACTTCATAATCATATCCCACCATTTCCACATGCTTCCAATCAAACACGTTCATTTATTGAATTTAAAATTCATTCTTCCAACCTACTTAACTTTTTTATTTTTTTCTTCAAAAAAACTTTCTTATTTTAAACTTTTTCAATTAACATGTCGTAAAAAAAATATTGTAAAAGAAAAAAAAGCATTAGAAATCATAATAAGAAGTATTTTTTTTTTTCTTTCATATTTAGCAAGAATAAATTTAATTCAATATTTTCTCTTTACAAACATAGGGTTGCCTATAACATAGGCTGATTTTCATAGAAAATTAATTAAAAAAACATAAAGCTATCAAGTTGGTAACTAGTAGTATTAATTAATACTAATACTAATGGTATAATTTCTTTTGCATATAATCTAATTATATTTTATTATGATACTATATTATGTTATTATAATTAGACACTAAAATTATAACAAAAAATAGGTTTACTAGTCAAACACTTCAATTATTTCCTTTTTCATCTTATCAACATAATTATTAAATTAAGTTTAAATCATATTATTATTTCATTGATTTTTCATGAACGTTTCTGACACACAACAACAGTAAACGACTGGTTGGAGTGGTCGGCACAATTCATATCTCACCAAATTGATACGTTTCGTTATAAATTTCATTTTATATTAATACCCTTTGAAATGAAAACTCATAAAGTTTATAACTTTTCGTAATTGCTGACTTTTATTGCTTATGTGTTTTCTCCATTTTACCCCTACTTGAGGCGTTGAACTAATAGCACTATCACTCTCATAATCATCTCAATTGCCTTCAACAGTTACTCTCTTCTTTTTCCTTCAACCTTTTTCTGTTTCAATTTGTTTTCTGTCTCTTTCTCTTATGAGAAATTCAGAATTTTGGTGGTAGTCAAGGTAATATACTTTATGGCATGGATCTAATGAGTTTTTATCATTTAAGTTTTCTGCATTCCTTTTTTCTTTATTGCTATTGGTTTCAAATTCAGTTTTTTTTTTGTTGCTGTGTGTGCTTTTTGGCTGTTTTTAATTTATAATATCAGTATTATTTTACAAAATTGTATTTTTTTTTTCTGTTGATTGGTTGGCAAGATGGGTGGAAATGCAGAAGAAAATGTAATAAAGTTTGGATTTTTATTTTTCAGTTTTTGCTTTGAGAATTGGGATTTTAGTTCATAATAATGTTCTTTTGATTGTACCAGTTATACATTTCAGAAGTGAATTATTGTTTGGCTACTTAGATATTACGAGAAAAAGGCTAATTAATTTTTATTTGTTTTCATGTTTGATGTTTGATGAAGAATTGGATGAAATATATGGGGGAAAGAAAAATGCTCAGTTGAAAATAAATGATTTTTCAGCTCCCCCAGCCTACTATTTTTTCAATCATATGATTTTTTTTTTGGCTTATATTATCACAAGAAATGCAGCAATTAGAAAATTTTACATCAGCTTTCAAATCAGATGTTAAACCTTTATGTCACTACTCTATTTCAAAAGAACTTGTACTTTCAAATTATGTAGTTTTAAATTGGGGTCCGCAATTGTAGAGATACCAACTCTATTTGTTTGTAATTTTTGTGATATCAAAGTTTGCTGCATAACTGCGACAGCAATCACCGAAAGCTTATATAATTCAATGACATTGTGAAAATTTGTATATTTTGCAGGGTGTAGTTTATTCTTTGTATAGCGAAGAACATGGCGTCACTTGGTGATATAGGACTTGCAGCTGCAATAAACATCCTTACTGCATTTGCTTTCTTAATAGCATTTGCCATACTTCGAATCCAACCTATAAACGATAGAGTTTATTTTCCAAAATGGTATCTGAAGGGTTTAAGGTGCAGTCCATTGCAAGGAGGGGCATTTGTGACCAAGTTTGTCAATTTAGACTTCAGGTCATACATAAAATTCTTAAACTGGATGCCTGCAGCATTGCAAATGCCAGAACCCGAATTAATCGAGCATGCAGGCTTGGATTCTGCTATTTACTTGAGGATATACTTACTTGGGTATGTTTTGTTACACTATGACTCCTCTAAAGTGTGTAGCTCCCTTTAAAGCGGAAAAAACAAAAAATGAAACTTTTCAATAGTTGATTTTTTTTATAATGGTTGCTTTTCCTTACACTTTCTTCTAAAATGAATGTTTTTTCGATTTAGAGTAGTCAAATCCACTCGAAAAATATTCCTTGCAGCGACTTTCTTTTTTTGAGAGTTGTTGCCTTTTTTTAGCTTCAAGATTGTTTATTTGTGTCTTTTCTGTTTACTAACTGCATCATCTTACTCAATTGAAGTGCAGGCTGAAAATATTTGTTCCCATTTCATTCCTAGCATTTTCTGTTATGGTTCCTGTCAATTGGACCAATGACACATTGGAACGTTCAAATGTTGTATATAGCAGCATAGATAAGCTTTCAATTTCAAATATTCCAACTGGATCAAATAGGTATGCGAATTTTTCAATTTTGTAGGATTTTTTTTCCACCTTTTTTTAAAGTTTTTCATGCAAGCGAGTTTATCTTTTAACAGCTCATTATTGTTTATCGCAGATTTTGGACTCACTTGGTAATGGCTTATGCTTTTACCTTCTGGACATGCTATATCTTGAAAAGAGAGTATCAGATAGTTGCAGCAATGAGATTGTCTTTTCTTGCATCTGAAAGACGCCGTCCTGACCAATTCACAGTAAGTTCATGTTTTATGGCATTCACGTAAATGATATGCTGATAAATCATAGTAGTATTGCAGTACCTCTTATATGATAAAGATTAATATCCTAAACTCCCCTTAAGTCCTAACTTTTAATATCAGGAATTAAAGGCGTATTCCTTCCTACCTTAGAATTTAGAAATATAGAAAACCAACTTTATGACTATAAACTACTCCCTACGGTAATTTTTTTCCCTCATGCTCCTTCTTCAAGCAACTATTGTGCATTTGTGCAGGTACTTGTTAGGAATGTCCCGCCCGATCCTGATGAATCGGTCAGTGAGCTAGTTGAACATTTCTTTTTGGTCAATCATCCAGATCAATATCTCACTCATCAGGTTTGATTCTTATGTTCAATCTGATAGTTCTTCTCTAGTATAAGGAACAAATAATGTGATAGTTTGTCCCTATTTATTGTTTTTCCCCTAACTTTGGAGATATTTTTGCAGGTTGTTTACAATGCAAAGAAACTATCTAGTCTAGTTGCTAAGAAGAAGAAAAAACAGAATTGGCTTGACTACTATGAACTTAAATATTCTAGAAACGAAAGCGTAAGGCCATGTATAAAGGTATGCCATTTCCAGTAATCCGGTCTTGATGAACTCCGAATCATTTTCCATTTCTCTTCTAGTTGCTAACATTGTGTTTGCAGACTGGCTTTTTAGGTCTTTGCGGTAGTAAGGTGGATGCTATCGATTTTTATACTGGTGAAGTAGAGAGACTATCAAGAGACGTAAGCCAATGTTCTATGCATATTTTATGGTTGCAACCAGAACTACATTTGCATACCTTATATCATTACATATATAAATACTTGGTGGATTATTCTATAAGCAAACATTGTAGATGTTAAAATTCAGTGTATGTTTTAATTATTCCTTGATTGTGCAACATCCTATGCTAATTGTTAGTAGTCCTAGTCAATACAATTTCCTAGACATTGAATGTAATTATTGCAGCATCATTATAAATAGAAAGGTGTGTGATCTAATTAGACACACAAGATACATAGAAATTACTCATATTTTACACTAAACATATAATTCCTGTTGGAGGGAAGAATAGAAGCCGCTTATAGGCCCATGTTTCTTCCTAATGTATATTACAATTGCAATATTAATTTCCATCTAATTTCTACAATGTAAGAATTTGGAATAATCAAATTTCAATTCATAAATGTATATTATTTTTTCACACTTGTACTATGAAAATCTTAATAAAGGCTGCACTAAAAGGATATATAAATGGATTATATCAAAAGTATTTTTTCTAAGATACTAGCACAAGAGAAGTTGTTTCCTCATATTTGATATCTGATATTCAAATCTTTGTTTATTTTCATCATTTGTAATGCATGCTTCTCCAAATTGATTTTTGTGTTAACTATGTTTCTCACATAAGAAATTATTGATTTGTTCATTACTTTTCTTGAAAAAAATGTATGTGATATACGTCATGTTTCGCTAAACTTTCAGATAGAGTTAGAGAAAGATAAGGTCACGAGGAATCCCAAATCTATAATGCCTGCGGCTTTTGTATCGTTCAGAACTCGTTGGGGTGCAGCAGTTTGTGCGCAAACTCAACAAACCAGAAATCCAACAATATGGTTGACTGAATGGGCTCCTGAACCTCGTGATGTGTATTGGGATAACATGGCTATACCATATGTTTCACTATCAATAAGGAGGCTTGTAATTGCTGTTGCTTTCTTCTTTCTTACATTCTTTTTCATGATTCCCATTGCATTTGTACAGTCACTTGCCAATATAGAAGGCATTGAAAAAGCAGCACCTTTCCTCAAGGCCTTCATTGAAATGTAACGTTGTCTTCTTTTTCATTTTTTTACATTTTATTTCGTTTTTCTGTTTATTGGCAAACAAAACTTATTGAATAGCACGTGTTGAAGTTACGAGTTTTAGATAAAAAGGAGAGAAATAGCAATAGCATGAATATTCTTGACAACTCTTGTGTGGCTCTTTGATAACATAAGGTGTCTGTTCTGGTAGATGTTAATGTTATGCTTCATTTTTTATTACAGAAAAGTCATTAAATCTTTTATACAAGGTTTCCTTCCTGGGATTGCTTTGAAGATATTCCTCATTTTTTTGCCCTCAATACTGATGATGATGTCGAAGTTCGAAGGGTTTATAAGTCTGTCTGCTCTAGAAAGGAGATCAGCTACAAGATATTACATCTTCCAGTTTATTAATGTGTTTCTGGGGAGCATAATTACTGGAACTGCGTTCCAACAACTAGATAAATTCATCCATCAGTCTGCAAATGAGTACGTGTTCTTCTTATATGCATGCACCACTATTAAAATTATCAAGCATCTTTAACCATAGGAGACATTACAAAATATTAAAAATGGATTGTTGCTGTTTGTTATAATGGACCTGTTTGGATTGACTTATTTGAGTTTATCTACTGACATAAAACATTTATTAGACTATTCAGGAGAGCTTATAGAAACAATTTATGACATGATCATAAGTTGTTTCCAACTTATTTTCATAAACACTCCGGGATAATTTATGAAAACAACTTATAATTTATACGAAAACAACTTATATATAAGCAATTATTTGTTAAACGTTAATGCTATAAGTGCTTACTTAAGTTGATTAACCAAACAGGACAATGATTGTACGTGTTATTATTGGTCGATTTTGTACATGATTTCTTCATAATGCAAAACAATTGTATGTATGTTTGCAGAATTCCAAAGACAATTGGTGTCTCAATTCCAATGAAAGCAACTTTCTTCATAACATACATAATGGTTGATGGTTGGGCTGGATGTGCTGGTGAGATTTTAAGGTTGAAGCCGTTGATATTTTATCACTTGAAAAATTTCTTGTTGGTGAAGACCGAAAAAGACCGCGAAGAAGCAATGGATCCAGGAACTTTTGGTTTCAATACAGGAGAACCTCAAATACAACTTTATTTCTTACTTGGCCTTGTCTATGCTGTCGTCACACCATTTCTACTTCCATACATTGTTGTCTTCTTTGGTTTGGCATATGTTGTCTATCGTCATCAGGTAAAAAGTTAGCTTGTAGAACCTTAGCTTTTTGTTATACTTTTCGTCATTGATTTTACATATTTACCATACACTGATTTAAGTCCATGTATTGTAAAATATAATATTGATGCATGAAATTGAATGGCAGATTATAAATGTGTACAACCAAGAGTATGAGAGTGCTGGAGCATTCTGGCCTGATGTTCATGGACGTATTGTATTTGCATTAGTTATCTCACAACTTCTGTTAATGGGATTATTGAGTACAAAAAAAGCTGCTAACTCAACTCCGTTACTCATCACTCTCCCAATTTTGACGATATGGTTTCATCGGTTTTGCAAGGGAAGCTACGAACCCGCTTTTATTACTCACCCATTGCAGGTTAGTCCTGATGTTAAAATTGCCAATCTGTGATTTTTTGCTCTCTCATTGCTTTTAGCAATCAAGTAAACAAAAAAGTGATGTTTTAGGACACCCTTTGTTGGCATTCCTTTATAAACCCTGATATCTTTTTTTGATCGATGACAAATGTTAGTATATCAGTTGTTTTCTTAGTATTTTCTCCTTTAAAGGAGTTTGAGACTCTGATCCTTAACTCTTAAATTAATTGAGCTACCCAACTATGCCTATAAATCCACAGTTAATTTTCTTGTTTTGTGGTGTCTGAACTTCAGGAAGCAATGGTCAAAGACACGTTGGAGCGAACAAAAGAGCCGAACTTCAATTTGAAAGAGTTCCTCCAAAATGCATATATCCACCCAGTTTTCAATGGCGATGAAGACACGGACAGTGATGTGATGAGCAAAGAGTGGGAGCAAGAGCCAGTGACTGTCCAAACAAAACGTCAGTCACGAAGGAACACGCCCATGCCTAGCAAACATAGCGGTGGTTCATTGCCGCCCTCCATGCATGACACTAGTGATGTCTGATAAAAAAGCATCAAGGTTGAGTTTGAAGTAAAGGACCAAGTTGGTATTGGAGTTTGATGATAAGTACAAGGTTAATGCATCTTAGCATTAGATAGCTTGAAGGGTCCCTAAGGGTGACATAGTTGGGTCACAAATCACGGTTATGAACATTTTGCAATGATTTCCAGATTTTCTTTTGTATATAATATGCAATGAAAGAGAATTTTGGAATGAGATAGATAAGAGCAGTATTCAGGGCAATTTTTAATGTTATGTTTTGTTTTTGTTTATCAAATTTACTAGCATATTGTTTTATTCTTAATTGACATTGAAATCACCAGATAGGAGATGGGAGAGAGATATAAGATTTTTTTAAAACAAAGAAATATATTATCAAAATTCCTTTAAGCCAACAATATAAAATCAACAATAATATTAAGCCCAAGTTGAAAAGCTGGTCCCCAGCATACTATGTTCTGATGAGAATTTGCCAAATTGATTTGGATTTTGAGTTTGAAGTTCAGTGATTGATGTTTAAATGTTTTTAATCTAAAAGCATGTTTGACGCAAAACCTAGTATAAGTTTTTTCACTCAGAAAAAGACATAGAAGAACCATGATCACATATAGTCCCAATTGTTGAAGCTAAAAATCTGGTTAGATAAAAAAGAATAATAAAGAAGTGCATGTTTGGTATCACAAAAAGTTTGTGAGAATCATAGTTCTAGCTTTTGTAAAATTGTGGTTGGTCACGGTAATTCTGGATAACCTACTATGGTATATTTAGAAAGAGAATAAAATTTAGTATTTGACTCCTAGGGTTGCTCTGCCATTTCCAACTAGGCCATAACCCTTTCATTTTCTTTTCCTCTTCAAAATTATGTGTTCCAACTGTGTTTTTCCATTCCAGCTGTGTGTATACTATTCTAGTGCAACCCACCACCACAGACCGTCGCGCAATCCTCCGACAAACACAATGACATTTTTTTTTGTTATTTTTGCGCTGCCAAACTCCGGCGAACACGGTGACACATTTGGCCACCAATTTTTCAACGTCAGCCGTCGCCCAAGGCCTTACGACACATTCTGAGGTCCTTTTTCAACTTCTGATGATTTTTCAACATCTTTTCTTCTCTTTCACCTAACGTTGATCATCATGTCCAACACTGGATTTGTTGCTGCATTTTCTTCCGTGTTCAGTTTCACTAAGCCTCCTTTGATTCCGTGCGAAAAATTGGTAGGTGCATCCAATTACGCAGGATGGGCAGCAGTCGTTGAACTTTGGTTCCAAGGACAACGTCGTAAAGACCATTTGCTCAAACAGTCCAAGGATGTCGTTGCCAAAGATCAAGACAATTGGAAACAGATTGATGCCTCTCTATGCAGCGTTCTTTGGTTTTCAATCGATGTCAAACTTCAATCTCAGTTTCGCTCGTTTAAAACATGTTATGACGTTTGGGCAAAGGCGAAGAAGACATACTCCAATGACGTTAATCGTTTTTATATTGTAGTCTATAATCTTATTTCCATAAAGAAACAAGAAATGGATATGCAAAGCTACATAGATAAGCTTGATAGTTTGATTGCTGACTTTGATGCACTTATGCCCTATACTGACAGTGTCGAAACACATGTTGAACAACGTCGAAAATTCTTTATGGTTCTGGCCCTTGCAGGTCTTACACCAGATCTTGATTCAGTTCGCAACCAAATTCTATCTAGTGCTACTGTTCCATCATATGAAACTTTTTGTGAACAATTACTACGTCTTTCGGCCCCTTCAACTCTTGCTCCAGCCCTTACTTCTCTCAATGTGCTAGTTAAATCTACTGCACTCATCTCTAATTCTTATCAACGAGGTGGTAGAGGAGGAGGACGTGGACATAATCGTGGTTGAACTCGATGCAACTATTGCAACCGTTTTGGCCACGTTGAAGCACAATGTCGCATCAAAGCTAATCAATTGCAACCTAGAGTCACCAATGTTGCTCAAATTGAGGCCCTTGACACAAGTGATCAAGTCACACATTCTACCACATAATATAATGAGTACATCAAGCTAAAGGCGCAAATGCAAACTACCACACAAGTTGCATTTGTTGCTCAGATTGGTAATCTTATTGCCTTTGTTACACAATCTTCTTCACTTGGACCTTGGATACTTGACTCAGACGCCTCTGATCATATGTCTAGTAATAAATTGTTTTTCTCGTGTTTGACTTATACGGACACACTACCTAGTATTACTTTGGCTAATGGGTCACAAACCAAATGTCATGGTATTGGTCGAGCAAATCCCGTACCCAGACTCTCTTTGGACTTTGTGCTTTATGTCCCTGGTTGTCCATTAAACTTAATATCCATTAGAATACTCACTTGTACCCTACTTTACTATGTTACATTTGCTAATGGTTATGTTCTTGTGCAGGATCAGAGTACTGGGACGACAATTGGAGTAGGGCATGAGTTTCAAGGCCTATATTACCTTTCAGCACCTACAGCGCCTATTACATGTTCCGCCGCCGAGTCTCCACATACTATCCATCAACGTTTGGGTCATCCTATCCTTCAAAAGTTGCATCTTATGGTTCCGAGTCTGTCAAAAATGTCTACCTTAAAGTGTGAGTCATGTCAGTTCGGGAAACATACTAGGAGTTTATTTCCTGGCAGAGTCAATAAAAGAGTTGTGTCTCCTTTTGCTTTAGTTCATTTTGATATTTGGGGTCCGAGTCGTGTTGTTTCATGTTTGGGTTTTCAATATTTTGTTACTTTTATTGATGATTTTTCCCAATGCACTTGGATATTTTTAATGAAAAACCGCTCAGATGTTTTCTCAATTTTTCAAACCTTTTGCTCATAAATAAACACACAATTTGGTACTCAGATAAATATATTGCAAAGTGATAATGTTCGCGAATATTTGTCTACGTCTTTTCAATCTTTTTTAACTTCACAGGGTATCCTCCGTCAAACTTCGTGTGCTCATACCCCACAAAACGGTGTCGCTGAGAGAAAGAACCGACACTTGGTGGAAACGGCTCGTATCATGCTCTTTCACAATAATGTACCTCCTCGTTTTTGGGGAGATGCAATTCTCACAGCTTGTTACATAATCAACCGCATGCCTTCCTCTGTACTTGAAAACAAGGTACCACATTCTATTTTGTTTCCTCAACTACATCATTATACCATACCACTCCGCATCTTCGGGTGCACGTGTTTTGTTCATGACCTTGGCTGCAAAATCCCTTAAGTGTCTTTTTCTCGGCTACTCTCGTCTGCAGAAAGGTTATCGGTGATATTCCTCATATCTTCGACGATACTTTGTCTTTGCCGATGTCAGTTTCTTTGAGACTCACCCCTTCTTTCTCTCTACTACAGAAGAGTTCAATGATTCTGGTCAGTCACAATCTCTCTCTCTCCAAAGGTCCTTAATCTCCCCATTGCATCCACCCCTGTCTCTAGCACCACCCTACGCACCTACCAACGGAGGCATCGTCCACCACCCGCTCCTCAAGACTCGTCCTCTGCTCTACCTGACTCTCACTCTATGCATCCTACACCAGAGCTACCCATTGCTATGCGTAAAGGTAACAGGTCATCTCGAAATCCTAATCATATATATGCTTGTCATTTGAATTATAATCAATTATCTACATCCTATTATGCTTTTGCGGCTTCCTTGGATTCTGTGTCTATTCCGGAAACTACAGGTGAAGCTATGTCTGATCCTGGCTGGCGACAAGCAATGATAGATGAAATGAATGCTTTGCACTCCAATGAGACATGGGATTTAGTACCTTTACCTAATGGCAAAACTACAGTGGGGTGCCGCTGGGTCTATATAGTCAAAGTTGGGCCTGATGGAAAGATTGGTCGCTTAAAAGCTCATCTTATGGCAAAAGGATACACACAAATCTTTGGTCTTGACTATGGGAATACCTTTTCTCCGGTTTCCAAAATCGCATCCGTCCGACTTATTCTTGCCATAACTGCTATTCACCACTGGCCACTCCATCAATTAGACATAAAAAATGTCTTCCTGCATGGAGAGTTACAAGAGGAGGTGTATATGGCACAACCACTAGGATTCACTGTCAACGGTTTCTCTCACTCGGTATGTCGATTACGTCGATCTCTATATGACTTGAAACAATCTCTCTGTGTTTGGTTTAGGAGGTTTAGTATCGTGCTCCAGGAGTATGGTATGACTAGATGTGAAGTTGGTTACTCGGTTTTCTTCTAGCACTCTTCACCAACCACTTGCATCTACATGCTTGTCTATGTTGACGACATCATCATCACAGGTAATGACCAATTTGGCATTCATCAGCTCAAACAACATTTGTCTCAAACCTTTCAGACTAAAGATTTGGGGCCGCTAAAATATTTTTTGGGGATTGAGGTTGCTCAGTCTAAGACAGGTATAACAATTACTCAATGGAAATATGCCCTTGATATACTTGAAGAAACAAGCATGCTTGATTGTCGCCTGCGTGATACTCCTATGGATCCCAATATCAAGCTCCTACCAGGTCAGGGGGAGCCATTGCAAGACGCTGGCAGATATCGATGACTTGTTGGCAAACTTAATTATCTTAAAGTAACTAGACCTGATATTACATTTGTTGTGAGTGTAGTCAGTCAATTTCTGAATGCTCCATGTGATAGTCACTGCAATGTTGTGATTCATATTCTTAGGCATATCAAGAATGCACCAGGAAAAGGATTGCTTTATGAAGACAAGGGTAATACCGAAGTTGTTGGCTACTCTGATGCTGATTGGGTCGGGTCACCATCAGGTAGAAGATCCACTTATGGGTATTGTGTACTTGTTGGAGGTAATTTGATATCGTGGCGGAGCAAGAAGCAAAACATAGTCGCAAGATCGAGTGCAGAAGCAGAATATCGTGATATGGCTGCAACGGCTTGTGAACTTACATGGTTAAAACAGTTACTCAAACAACTCAAGTTAAGAGATGTCAACGTAATGAAACTAATTTGTGATAACCAAGTTGCATTTCATATTGCTTCCAATTCGGTCTTCCATGAGAGAACAAAGCACATAGAAATCGATTGTCATTTTGTAAGAGACAAAGTTCTTTTCGGGGAAATCACAACTAATTTTGTTAGTTCAAATGATCAATTGGCTGACATATTCACTAAGTCATTTAGGGGTCCTCGAGTTGAATCTATATGTAACAAGCTTGGTACATATGATATGTATGCTCCAGCTTAAGGAGGAGTGTTAGAATTCAAAGTATGATTTATTATTCTTAGACCGTACAATTTCCTAGGTTCAATGGTAGAACTTCTAGTTAAACACAAGTCCCTAGTATTTGACTGTAATTATTGTAACTTCATTATAAATGGAAGATGTGCGATTTTGTTTTAGACACACAAGAAACACATAAAACATATTTTACATCTAGTCTAAGTTTTTTCACTCAAAAAAAGACATAGAAGAACCATAATCACATATAGTCCCAATTGTTGAAGCTAAAAGTCTGGTTAGATAAAAAAGAATCATAAAGAAGTGCATGTTTGGTATCACGAAAAGTTTGTGAGAATCATAGTTCTAGCTTTTGTAAAATTGTGGTTGGTCACCGTAATTCTAGATAACCTGCTATGGTATATTTAGAAAGAGAATATAAATGTTCATTTTGTTAATATATATAAATTATAAACAATCACTTTGAACATGATGATATGAATGATAAATCAAACAACGGTGCTATAACTTCATATATGATACTCATACCTATTAGCAAAAAAAATATACTCAAAGGAAGCATACTTATATGATTAAAATGATTCTAAAAAAATATAAAGACTATGAACAATAAGATTGTGACAAGATCTTGGAGATTTCTGAACAAGATGGTTTAAGATATAAAGAGGAATTCAAAGCTCATAACCTTCGGGAATAACCGGAACCTCCACATTTCTTGCAGAGAATCAATCCTACAAAATATGAGTTAGACATTGGTATAAGTAGAACATATTGTGAAGTAACGAGGAAAATAACATTTTGTTCAAATTCCGCTCAACTATAGGCAGAGACAGTGTTGTACCGCAGCTATTTAACAACATTTTGTACTGAATAGTTTATCATAGAACAATTGTGATTTGTTCAAAATCTACTACGCCATAACGCCGCTATTTGAGAACACTGGTTTCCACACCAAAAGTAAGAACATTCTCGTAATTATTTGGTTGGACAAATTATTCATGTTAAATAAAGAATTGCAAAACAAATGCAACTTTGTTAGATATCCAAAGCAATATTTTTTTATTTTTCCGTTTAAAAATATAAAAATATCCAAAATAATCATAACAATTTTTTGTATGTTAGTGATAAAAACATAAAGAGATATATATACCTGAACCCTTGCATACTTTGCAGTCAACCAACCCCATATCTTGCTTCATCTTGCCATTGTTGCAAAAAACACATTTTGTCCCACCTACTTAATATCAATGATGGCATTTAAAATTGTAACTTCTGTCAACAATACTAAAACAATTTGAATGTAATAGCAGAAGAAAATACAATTATCAATCCTAAGAACTGTCAATGAAGCATGTCATTGGAGTATCAAGTGTGAGTGAGAAGTTCTACATTAGATGGAAATGGAAATGAGTGCTAAGCAACATATAAGTGACGCGATGCTTTAATGTTTTGAGTGAAAATAGTGTCCAAACCACTTATGTGGTTGCTCTTAGCCAGGCCAATATAATGGTTCTCAGTGTTTTAGGTTCCCCTTGTGACCGAACACATGTATCTCACGCTTGCTTTCCCCATTCCAGTGATGTATTGTCATACAATGTATCTCCATTTACAGGGTGAGATGAGCAGTTTTTTAAGTGTTCAAATATACTTATAAAAGTAACATGACATCGATAAGTTTTCAACTTATTTCATTAAGCTCTCCAAAGTAGTGTATAAGTAAGAGCTTAATTAAGTTTTCTTTAATTAGTGTATAATGAAGTTGTCAACTCATACACCAAAAACAATTGGTGACAAGAGAAAGCCAATGCCACATGCAGGGTTCTCTTTTAATTTTTAGTAAACAAAAAAATTCATGATGCATTTGCTACTCACATCCATTTTGAGAACACATTTTATCAACATATTATGACCAGCAGTGATGATTTTAACTTTAAAAACACTACACATTATTGATTCGTATGACCCAAAAAAATGAGAAGGGGGAAAACAAAACATTCTCTGTTCAGCCCTGGTCACAATTTTGATTCAAAATTGGTTTCACCCTACCCTCTATTTTGCACCATCTACTATGCTCACTCAATCGTCCTTTTAACAACAGCTATCCTAGTCAAATCAGTGTTCCTAAACAAGTAACTTGTCATGTCCTCATTGCAAGTATTTAAAATGTTCCTCACACTCTAAGAACACAGTATGAAGTCTTAAGGCTTGTTTGGATTAGTCTATTTGAATTTATCAACTGATATAAACACTTGTGAGAGACTGTTTGGAAGAACTTGTGAAAACAGCTTATAACATCTTCATAAGTTGTTAAAGCTTATTTCCATAAACTCTCTAGGATAGCTTATGAAAACAGTTTACAGTTTATATGCAAACAAATTTTATTTTATTTTCTTTGGTTATAGAAATAGTTTATACATAAACACTTATATGATAAATGTTTATGCTATAAACGTATAATTAAGCTATTTATCCAAACAAGACCGAAAATAGTTGCCATAAAACAAAGAATCACATCAATCTTGAAGTCCAAAAGCAGAAAGATAATTACCATTGCCACCACAACGCTCACAGGACACCGGATCACCCTGCAAAACACCATCACTGATTACCAAAAGTTCAAAACAAAGTACCAACATTGATTCACAATCTTATTGTTACCAAGGGAAATACCTTTCTGGAAGCAAAACTGGATCCAATTATGTATGCAATATATGTGAATCCTATAATACATTTCTTTTTTTTCTTTTTTATTTTACTAAATCCTATAATACATTTCTGAATGAATATAAAGAGTTGCATTCAAACCAAAAATGTTTTAATAATCAAAACCAACAGAAACCCAGAATTGAAGCAGCACAATTGCAATCTGATTCTCTGAACAGCCAAAAACATTATTAATAAAGGATTAAATTGATAACCAACTTACCGATATTTTTTTACCATCAATCCATCATAGATTTTCATATCATTAAATTTTTTTACTTCAATCATAATTATCTTAAGAGATTAAATTTTATGCACTCACAGTGTAAAAGTGTAAAATTCACACATACGTCCAATCAAATCATGATGATACCCCTTTATTAAGATAATTCCAAAAAAAAAAACTCCACAAATATCTAAATAGAGAAATAATATTTTTTTTATATCAATAATGAAATGTGATTAAATGCAAGTGTAAAAAAAATTGCATAAAAATAAAATCCTTATCTTAAAAGTTGCATATAAGATTAGAGTTTAAAGGTAGTAAGTACACTGACAATGACAATGTATGCACTTTCATCCAATCTTAACTATTGAATCTTTCATATCATATTGTTCCGTTTTTAAATCAAAATTAGTTATCTAACTATTTACTATCATGGCAGATTATGATTAGAAGACACCATAATTACATTGCACTATCTTTATTCTCATAAGCTTATGAGAAAATAGAATATGCGTAAATAGATATTTTAAATAAGAACTATGGTAAAATAGTAGTTTCTTATGGTATAATAATAACAATGTAAAATTTACAAGTGATGGTGTATATCAAAATTAAACTACTTAAGAAAAGAAATTAGTGTTGCTATTGCACTTAATAAAGAAGGATTAACATTTAAAAAAAAGTAAAAGAAAAGCATAAATAATAATAGAAGAAAAGGAAAAAATGTGTTGTAGTTACCTTGAGGCCAAGGAAGAGAGAAAGAGCAATGGCAGCCAAAACACTAACAGTGGCAAGAAGTGTTTGCGTGTCGAAATAGAAAGAGGTATTAAAGAGCAAAAAAGGGTGAATGATCATGAAGAGTTTGAGTTTGGGTTTGGTTGGTCTCCTTCTGCATTTGGAGGAAAGGAAGTAGAATTTGGATGAAGATGAAGATGAAGGTTGAGGAATAGGAAGAGTGAATGAAGATGGAGAAAAATGAATGAAGGTTGAAGAAGAAAAAGAAGATAGAGGATGAAGAAGAAGAGTGTAGTGAGAAATGGTAGCCATTGATAAAAAAGGAAAACAAATATTTTTATTTATTAGTATGTGGAGCTTAAGCTAAGCTAAGGCCTCTCCTTTTTTTTTTTTTTTTTTCTTTTCAGTCATGTCACTTGTCACAATGCTTACCCTCTTCTTCTTCTTCTTTTTTTAATTTAATTCTTCTGTTTAATCTTGTACTCCCTCTTATTGAAGGTCACAATTATTTGGCACATCGCATACATACAAAAGTGTATATATATCATTTAATTATTTTTAAAATACTTTTTTTTTATCTTTCTATATTTTTTTAAATATGTGTACTTAATAATGTGCTTAAATGGTTGTAATCACCGAAGACTTCTTTTCTTTTCAAGAAAAATGACGTGTTTTAAGGTTTTTTTATGTATATTAAAAAATGTAATAAATTAAAAAAATTACTATTTTATTAAATTATTTTTATTAATTGTTGGTGTTTTTTCTACTATCATCAATACAAAGAAGAATTAATGTTTATGAGACAACATAATTTCACAGAATAAACATGCCTTAGTTTGCTTTATTGCAAAATCAGGAATCATAATAAACAACAACAAAAATTAATGTTTAGGAATAGTGGACATAATAATAATTGAAGTGTACAATTGAAAATATTAAATTACATTAAAAATTAAAAGTAATCTTCATTTTAAAATAATTTTTTTTGTTAAAGTGATATTCACGATAAAATAAAAGAAGTAATACTTTTACGAAAAAAATGATATTTTTATCATCAAATTAAGATAACTTTCATGTAAGTGATTAATATATAATAAATAAATGATAATTTTCGTTTATCCTGTGGTTAATACATTTTATTTAACTATCAACATAATTTTATTATCCATAAATTTGAATATGATTAACCATAATTTTTATGATTAATTATTTTTAAATTTGTGATTAATAAATTGACATTCAATGTATATTTATTTAATCATCTATATACATTTAAATTCTACTAACCATTTAAATTATTGATATAAAAGTTGTCAAATTTTAATTGTTAAAATAATGCAATTGTTGGTGCAGAAGTTTAATAGTATGCAGAATTGTTATATTCAGAATAGAGAATGTTGAACTCATTCTATTTAAATCCAATTACTCTTCTGCAACTGGTGCAAATTTACGACATCATGTATATAACTAACTGGTTTTGTTTTAGGAAATCATGTATATAACTATTGAGGCAAATAATTAAAGAAATGACATAATATTACTACATATTGTCATCATTATCTTGTTTAGCAGTTTTTTTTATAATAAACTATTGAGTGGTAAAGGCGTCATTATAAACTACTGACATTTCACCTATGTTTACGCCCCTGCAATTCAACAATCATGTGCAGCATCACAAAATTACCCATCAATTAAAATGAAAAAAGAAAAAGAGAATGCGGGACAATAGATTCAGATAGCTGGATCTTCCTATATATATATTGCTATGGTTCCATAACTCCATGTCAAATTGGATATTAACTCGACTTTACCCTCTCCCCCTATTGGTTTAGAACCTCTCCAGCTCAAATATGAGCTTGATCCTTCCCTTTCTCTTGCAATTCACCCAAAAAACAGATAAATACTAGCTGTCAAATAATCTTGGGATAAGTATAACCTGGTCTGGGCAAGTGACCCAACTGACTCGAGCCAAATCATTCCACAATAAAATAAGGATTCAAACAATGACATTTAATAACACTAAAAGCGGGTTACACAACCAGTCTCATATATAGGTGGACTATTATTATTATTTTAGCTTTAACACACGCAGGAAATGGATTTTAACTGTGATCATGCTTAAATTATTTTCTTCGTCTGTGCTCTGTGGTTCTCTTTGCATTGGTTAGCAAAACTTAAGACCCTTTCATCTTTATATGGGCAGGAAGTGTGTTTCTTTCTTTTTCAGATTAATTAGAGACTGTTTTATTGACTAATATACCTTCCAATCCTAAGGTGATAGAAAGAAGATAGTAAAGCAGCCACAGAAGAGATTAACCAAATGGTGCTGCGGAATATTTTATGCTAACAAGTATATGGAGGCTGCAAAGTCTCCTTTACAAACACTACATGAACTTTGCTACACCATTTTGCAGCCCTCACTTGAATTAACACTGCTAACTGAACAAAATCTGGATGCAATCACGATGAGAAAAAAAGACAACCAACTATACCCTGTATACACTCGCTATCGCTAATCCAAAAAATCTTATGTACTGATACAGTGCAGTGATGATGATCAAGGACTTCAACATGAAGAACAACTTCCATACACCAATGGAAGCAGTCAAAAGCTCAAGGGGCTGTGGACGGCAGATACATAATGTGGAGAGCAATGTCACTCCATCAAAAAAGAATTACATATCACAATTCTAATATAAAAAACCTGCAGACACCACCTCGATCACTGATCTCATAAGTTGGCCTATGCAGAGTTAGCCTTTCACTACTTTCCCTGTTTTTACAATCCCATAGATGTAGAAGAACGCTAAAGTCATCCCATGCAAGACGATAACTCATCCATACCGACTTCCTAATTATAAATCTTAACTGGCTTCTCAAATGTGTGACGATTCTGAAAACAAAACCCATGTAATTAGAAATGGTGTAACAAACCAAGGTTTGTCAACCTCAAACTAAAACTGAGTAGTACTAGTAGAGTTGACAACCATCAAACAATCAAAGACCGAAATGTAGGTATAAAATATCAATTATTGCCAGCAAAGTTACTAACCTGATTAGCAGCATATGATCTTTTAGGAGCATTATCAGTATGCTCCAAGCCAAGATACTGCTCCCAAGCACCATATACTTCTCTTCTCTGTCACACAATACAATAAAAGGACAATGTAAACATAAGTCCAAATACATGAAAATGGTATAAAATGTCAATTACTTTATTTAATTTTAAATGAACTTCAGTATATATGAATCACCTGAAAACGACTAGATACAATGTCTGAGTCCTCGAGGTACTCAGGACGCCCTAATGAAAAAAAGGCAAACTTCCACTGGCCAAACAAGAGGTGTAATTAAAAAAGTTGGGAAAACTAAGTCAAATATACTAAACCAATATTTACTCCATGAAGTATCAATAACTCAACCAAAATTAGTCAAAACATAAGAAGCCTAATATACCTTGGGAAACTCGTCATCAGGAACTTGAAGTTTCTTCTGTATGCGCACTTTAATTTCATCCAAACACTCACATTCATGTATGACCAAGAAGAAGGGTTCCCCAAAGTTCTGAATTTGCTGTACATATAAAATGTAAAACCAAGTTACAAAAGGTTTGGCATACAATTAGTATATCTTGTATTTAAAGAGAAATAAATCAATTGAAACTATATACCATTTGGTTCTGAGTTGTGTCTTTAGTAAAATGATACACGTGGATTAAACGATCATGAGGACCGAGATTTTTCTCTTCTTCTGGAATCTGTAAAAGTAGTTTACAAAGAGAAACATTTAGTTTTCTAAAGAAACTGAAAAAAATACTACATATAACATATTTACAGAAGTCCACTGGTGCTATTATTTAAATAAATAAACGCGGAAACACTTGACGAAATGAAAGCTATCCTCCTCCTTTCCCAGCCCCACTCAAGAAAGAAAGAAATTGCTACCTCCTCTGCTCGTAATGTCCAGTATTGATCATTTATGTTTTCAATCTTCTCATTGGGAGGGAAAACCTGCACAGCATAGGCAGGACATAATGAGCATATTTTAATAAGAAAAATTACCAAATATGAAATATGCAACCGTTAATTGCATTGTCAATAACATAGCAATTGGAGGATCATTACTTAACAAGAAGATAAGAATAGTAATAAACCTAGGTGCAGATAACTTGAATGTAATACCACACCTTGTATATCTTGTGATAGAAGACTTCAAGCAACCTAAGCTCAGCATCAGGACGAGACAACTCAACCTGTAAAAAACACTCAAGTATCAGATATATAATCAAATGTGAAATATCATAAATTTAGGGAAGCTATCAACTTCATATTGTAAAACTTCAACCCATCCAATACAACAGTAATAACAGCACAAGGCTGGCAAACATAGCTTCTCCTTTTTTTCTTCTTAACTCAAACCATGAAGGCAAGTGGGGTTCAGCTGTATAACAATATTGCATAAGTAGCATGGTAAAACACGGGCAAGTTAATGAAGTACAGCACAAATCACACACAGGCACCTTTGTTTTAAGATCATCAAGTACATCTCCCACAGTGCTCTGCTTTGGGAGTCTGATGGTATGGATAACTACCTGAATCAAAAAAATTTAAAAGTTTAAATATAATAATAATTATGAAAAGAAGATAGATGAAAACCAAAAGAAAATTAGGTCACTATACTCACTTCATCCTTCGTAGCATGATGAAATGCAACTTTCAGAGTTTTCAAACCTTGTAATTCTGGCAGAGGGATGTCAAGTACTTCGTAGTACAATATATCCGATGTCTGACATGCAAGAATGGAATAAGATGTTTTGTTTTGAAATAAGAGACACTAAGAATGATTGAACGATAAATCAATACTACCTGATTGTAGTGAACCAGCATATCAGATAAATGTTCCAGCCCTCGGTACTTAATAGGCTGAGGTTTCGGTTGTTGAGAGTAGCAGTTGTGTGGGGTGAGCCTGATTTTGGATGGGTCGTCCAAACCAAGTTTTTGAGCTACTCTCTCCACAACATCATCATATGTAAAAAGCCTTGACCTATAAATTAATAACATAAAGAGTACAAGATAAGGATGTGTGCGCATACACACATTGTACATACACATAATGCTGTACTTTAATAAAATCCAATCAGCTTACATCTCCAAGCAAAAGTCATCTTCCTTTGGTTTATCTAGAGATCGAAAGTGAACAACCTACAATACATCAATCAGTGATAAAAGTTCAGTAGATAACTTACAATATAAATGCAATGAAACTTGCTCTGGTTATTGGTTACAATTACATCACAAGACATGCACGCATTAGCACAAACAAGAGGAGGAAAGAAGAATAGTTCAAACAAAACAAACAAATTGCCTTGAGTTAAACCTCAAAAGGACAATACCTGGCGATTGTGCACATATTCCAAGTAAGAAGGCACATCAGGATAGCGGATATGTTCCTCAATGTCCATAGCAGGAGCTTTCTGAAAGCATATAATATCTCCATCTTCAAGCTGCATTCATGAAAAAACAAGTCAATAAGCAAACCGATGATACAAAAACTTAATGTGCATCAACTGGGTAGATACTATACCTGGCTTCCTCGAAATGTTAATTTCTTGTCAATAGGCTCACACATTACATTTGGTTCAAACTTAATTTCCTGCACAAATGTAGGCATTGTTAATTCGCTAACGCCACACGATTAAAGCCACCCATAGAGATCGGAACTTGAAGATGCCATTAAAAAAATGCCCTTCCCTTGTGATAAGTCATGCAAGAAAGATAAAGTTTCATAGAACATGATGCACTTTGTTTGCCATTAATCACCAGCAAGGTTAGTTACTAAACAACTGAAACCATGATTTCTAATCCCTGACTCCTGGTTACAAATCAAATAGCTTCTGGCTTGTGAACATGCAAGGATGCACTGATTTGAAAAATTTATGAAGTATTGCAACAGATAAATACTAAATAAGACAACACAAACCAACCTCATAAAGTCCAATCTCTTCATCAGGATCATAACGAGCCATTTTATTTAACCTTGCTATGATTTCTGATGGCTTACCAGTACTGCTCACAAAGAGCCTTCCAACATAACTGCCATCAAAGAAAAATACATTTGATGACAACTCAGGTCCACCTTTTACCCCAAAATATGTTGAAAATCAATAATTATTCAGTACCGTAGCTCCTCTTTTTCAGGATCGTATAACTTGAAAAAAAGTAATATATCATCCTTTGTCTTCTCAGGTGGTGCAATGGGAAATATATCCTAAATAATAATGTAGTTTGTCAACAGGACTGTGTTTAGATAATGTTTATCAAAATAGCATACGACGTAATGAAATAAATGTTACCGGCCCACGCTCCACTTCCAAAAACAATTTTAATTCTGCATTGTGAACCTTGTTCGATATCTCTCTCAATTGTCCAACCTGCGGTTTGAATCAAAATGACAAAAAAAATAACTTTAGATCATAGAGAAATTGGTGTGCCACGCAGACATGAACCGCAAAAAAAACTAAGCACCCTCACATGCGATCCTAAACAATCAATAAGAACATCACTTGCATGTGCTGCATTGTTATTCATTTTGAAATCTAAAGAAATAAAAAGAAGCTAGCCAAAGATGGCAAAAATTAATCCAGCCATGGCAACTATTACATCAGCAGGTGGATACCAAATGTCATGAAACATTGAACAAATTCAACATAAATGATAAACATATGAGGGGGGAAAGAAGCTCAAGGTTTTTTGTTAAAAAACCAACATGTGCCTAAAAGCCAATAGACAGAGATGAAAAGGTGATAAATAAGCATGTAGGTATATGAGAAAAATGATAATGATAAGCTTCAAGCGAGCTCGTGAATTACAGATTGTGCTTCCTCAATTTGTGTCAATGGCCGATTAGGACGATATGTATGGTTTTGACGCTTTGCCCATAGCCAAAAGCGCTGGAATTGAACCGGTACACCAAACTCTTTAGCAACCTCTTCCTACATATCACAGATTAGCAATCAAATAGAAAAATCAAACATAGAAAAATAACAAATCTATTGTATAATCATCACGAACTTCATAAATTATGTTATAAATTACAAATCAAAAGCATTAAGACCATAAAGATTCACAAAACCTATTTTTATAATTTAGTATTGTTTTTAAAATATTTTCTATGCAGAAGCAACAAAAAAAAAATATTTGCTCTTTAGCAGTCCCCAAATTCCATGACTCGTGTCCTATGAGGCTACTCTGTGGTTATAATTCTGCCATTCACATTGCACACAACCAAGTACATGTTAAAACCAATTTAGAGATAGACCAATAGTTCCTCAAGGAAAAACTAGATAGTGATCTTATAACTACACATCCTTCCTGGACTTCAATTGGCAAATGTATTCACCCAGGGACTTCTCGTTTTTCTTGATTATTATTTATTTGCTTAGTCTATATAATCAAATTAGTACTTTTGTACATCAATCCCTAATTAACAAAATTCAGTTTTTCTTTTATTCTACACTGCAAGACAGCAAGAGTGTAATTAATGATGATACCTTGAAAACGTTAAATGGCGTCTGCTTTTGGACACGGAAACTCCGCACTTTGTCATGGTCTACAAGATCAAAATATATATCCTTTCCAATCTGTTCTTCAAGGTCTTCATCTCGTGCCACCTAAGAAGTATTATATGTTATCAGATATATATAAATACAATCTTACTGGGCAACTCACGGCATTTTTATAAAGACGCAAACATTACTTAATTCTAGGAAAGCAAGCTAAGAACACCTTTATAATAGTGTAGAGGTGAGCCTCTGCCTTTTCTTTCTTTTTGTGCTCTTTTTCTTCCTGTTCTTTCTTCAACCTCTCCTGCATAAACACAATGTAGAAATTCAGTGGAGATTTTCCAGAACAAAGCAACAAAAATAGTACAATAGAATAAAAAGTAGAAAATGAAAAGTAGTGACAAACTTTGGTTTGAAGCTTTAATACTCATAAGGAAATATAAACAAATAAAAAATTTAGGTTTACAGAATTCAAATTTGGTGGAGGGAACAAAAAAGACGGCAAAGTTTCCCGCAAGAACCATAATCAAGTTTTACAACGACATCCAACAAGAATTGAGTATTTTGCGGTTATTTTAAAATACAGTTGCAATATAGGTTGACATGGCAATAGGATGGGTTCTCATTAGATGATGGTGTAAAATTATTTTAGACTAACAGTGCATCTCCATTAAACTCTAAAAAAGTTAGTCATCTGAATTTGTTTGGAAGTTTAATTTTCACACAGAAGACAAATAGGTTCCCATCTAGCTTGATTAATTTTGGGCCCTAACATACATGAGATGATGAGAATATCTACTTACCCTTAAATGTTCAGGTACCCCATGTACTCCATACATTAAATGCTTTTGCTCTTCAAAAAAAACAATTTACTTACCCTTAAATGCTCTGCAATGTCTTTCTCATCCACATTGCATATTATTTTTTCCTTGTCAGTGTCACGTATATACACCAGCATATAAGCATTTGAATATTTGGTGAATTTAAAAGGAGTGTTATTGAATCCAGGATTTGTCTGCGGTAACTGTTAAAATGCAATATACAAGTAGTTGAATCATTAACAAGTAAGCAAATGTTCATATGTATCACATGCCACAACCAATGGAAATGAAATAATTACCTCTTCCTCACCACCATATTGCTCCTCTAATGCCCGTTTAGGGTCTTCTTTTGTCACCCTCTCATCATCAAATTTGTACCTGACAGCAATTCATATATTCAATCAAACCATGCACTGAAGAGTTCAGTCCGTCAGCAATAAAAGCAATACAAAATAACAAGAAAAGTTAATTGGCCTTCCAGTATTTTTCATGCAATACCATAGTTCATTTACAACTGTTACTGAAATTGCAGATCACCACTATAACACAGGTCCCAAATGAAAGATTTAGCATTTTAATAGTTAACCACTAGAACAGCCTCATTTCAAAGTAACACCTATTACACGCTTTTCAGACACTGACACGTATCGAACACTCGGACACACTATGATAAAACTCATGGAAGTTAATAAGAAATACATATAAATTAAGGATATGCATATGTTCAATTTGTCCCACTTAGATACGAAGCATCCAGGCAGTACTTATGCATTCTGCTTGCATTAAATGAGGTGAGAAAGGATGTGAAGATTCCATCATCACGAAAACACTCCACTTCACCTTATTTTATAAAAATACCATTCCAAGGTTTATCTTAACAATCTGTTTTCTTAAGAACATCGGTAGTTGGAAATTTGTTAGGTAAAAGAATAAACTAGCAAACAAATCTATTTATTCTAATAGTTTGGAAAACTGATCTGACAACTTACCAGACTTGCAGATGAAATTCAAAATACTTGGGCATGTTTTAATCATGTGAGAATAAAAAGGTTGATGAAATTTGTAATTGTTCATTTATTTAAAAACAGCTGAACTATGCGACTTCCTTGAAAACCTACCAAACAAGATTTGAAACTGTTGAAATTGTTCGTACATCACAACATTAACACGATTTACTTTTTATTCTATCCACTCCCACACAGCGCCTATTGGCTCTACCTCTGACAAATAGATGATTGTAAAATAAATTTGTAAATTGTATTTGGAAAACAACGGAACAATGTGGATTCCCGAGTATAAGCTGTACAGTTAACCATGTATGTTGATAGAATTGCTAGTCAAGCAAGGCTTCGTATTAGGAAGGTGTATGAGAGAAGGAACCAAACTTAATTTCTAGGTTGTTAGTTATGTTAATTGTTGAGTTGTGCCAGCTGTAAATCCTAACTGATTAGTTAGGAGGGTTAGTATAAATAACAGAAGCTTAGTCTTCAATAGGTTAGAGAGTTAATTGGTTGGGATTGAATTGCAAGGCAACTCAGTTAGCAAATCTGTAACTGCTACTCTATTCATTTTTGTCAGTTTCAATAATACATCTTTGAGAGAAACCCTTCTTGATTTTATTTCTTTCATCTTTTTTGTTCATTTTTCTTCAGTTTTACATTCCAGTTCTAACACTGGTATCAGAGCACCGATCTGGTGTCCTGAGTTCGCTTTCTACTACTGCGCATTGCATGAAGACAAGAAGCTTGGTGACAGATTCGAGTGATTGGGAGCAGGAGCGCGAGGAATAGTGCACATGATTGGAGTTGGCAGAGGCGCGCGCCAAACACACGGAGGATCAATTGGCTGCACTCATGCCAAGATTGATTCCAGCAACGGCGGTGGTAGATCCTTGGGTGACCACGTTGAGCGTGACTGATGGAGGAAGATGGAGATCTTGATTTTCTCAGGCGACGATGCGTACGGTTAGACACACCGTTTGGAACGATACTTCGAGTTGCGAAGCGTTCCCGAGAAGGAGAAGCTGCGTGCAACTTTGGTGGCCATGGAGGGTAGAGCACTGAGCTGGTATTACTGGTGGGCTAGGTGCAATCTTGAACCAACTTGGGACGGGTTCAAGCTGGCGGTGGTTCGTAGGTTTCAACTTCAATGGTAATAAATCCCTTTGAGTTGTTGTTGGCACTCAAACAAACGGGGACGGTGGTGGAATTTGTGGAGGAGTTTGAGAAATATGTTGGAGCTTTGAAGACCATTGATCAAGAATTCACACGAGGAACTTTCATGAATGGCTTGAAAGAGGAAATTCAAGTGGAGGTAAAACTTTATGAATTAAAGTCTTTGTCTGATTTTAATCAAAAATATATTATGATTGAGGAGAAGAATCTAGTTTGGACCAAGAAAGGAACCAACACTTTCACTAAGCCAACCACTATTTCTAAGGCTAGTTCTTACAATAAGACTGTGACTGTTGATACTAAGCCTTGGTTGGATAAGAAAACTGAGGGTGGTACCTCTGCTACTAATCTGGTGAGTGTTCAAGCTGGGAAAGGGAATAAAATTAGGGGTGGTGATTTCAAACGTTTGTCCGGGGCTGAAATGAGAGACAAAAGGGAGAAGGGACTCTGTTTCAGATGTGATGAGCAATATCATAGAGACCATAAATGCAAGAATAAGCAGTTTCGTATGATTAATTTAGAAGAAGATGACGAGGAAGACAGTGATGTTGAGTTTCATGAAGTAGAAACTTTCAATTCTCTGCAATTGTTTCTTTGTTCAATGGTTGGGCTGACTTCCACAAATTCTTGGAAGATACAAGGGGTAGTTCAAAACAACTTTGTTCTGGTACTCATAGATTGTGGAGCTTCTCGTAGCTTCATTTCTCAGGAAGTAGTTCAGAAACTGAGCTTGCTGGTGGAAGATACTCCTTCTTACATTGTGGAAGTGGGCGATGGTCATAGGGTGAAATGTAAGGGAAGGTGTCCCAAGCTGCGTTTACATTTGCAAGGAATTGAGATTAGGCAAGACTATTATTTGTTCTCCCTGCAAGGGGTAGACTTGGTGTTGGGTTTGGATTGGCTCTCTTCGTTGGGAGAGGTCAAAACCAACTTTGGCAAGTCGGAGCTTACCTTGTCTAGAGATGGCAAGCCGATTACTTTGGTTGGTGATCCTTCCTTAACTAAGACTGAATTGTCTTATGGAGCCTTCATGCAAATTTTGAAGGAAGAAGGGGAAGGCTTGTTGATTCAGTACGATTCTGCAGAGCAGAAACCAGCAGAGGTTTCAATCATCCCTAAAGCTGTTTCAGAGGTTCTTCAGCAGTATTCTGAGGTTTTTGAGGATCCTCAAGGTCTTCCACCCCAAAGGAGGTTAGATCATGCAATTCATTTGAAGGAGGGGGCTGAGATACCTAATCTATGACCTTATAAGTATCCACACTATCAAAAAACGAAGATAGAGCGGTTGGTTTCAAAAATGCTTGAGGCTGACATTGTAAGACCGAGTGTTAGCCCTTACTCTAGTCCCATCATCTTGGTCAAGAAGAAAGATGGGGGCTCTCAACAAAATTACTATCCCTAACAAATTCTCCATCCCTATCATTGAGTAGTTGCTGGATGAACTTGATGGAGCAACAATATTCACTAAGCTTGATTTAAAATCAGGCTATCATCAAATTCAAATGAAGGAAGATGATATAGAGAAGACGGTTTTCCGAACTCATGAGGGGAATTATGAGTTCTTGGTGATGCCTTTCGGTCTCACCAATGCTCCTTCCACATTCCAATCCCTCATGAAAGGTTTTGAAGCCTTTCCTTCGGAGGTTTGTCCTGGTCTTTTTTTATGACATTTTGGTGTATAGCAAGGATATGTCAGCTCATCTTGTTCATGTCCACCAAGTCTTGCCAGTGCTGATGCAGAATGGGTTGAAGGCAAATAAGAAAAAATGTAGCTTTGGACAGTCTAGTCTTGAGTACTTAGGACATGTGATTTATGGAGAAGGTGTGGCAGTTTGTCCGTCCAAGACTGCAACCATGACGTCTTGGCATATTCCTACGGATGTGAAGGGTCTTAGGAGTTTCCTTGAATTAACAGGGTATTATAGACGTTTTGTCCAAGGTTATGGTAAATTAGCCAAACCCTTAACTGAGCTTTTGAAGAAAGACAAGTTTTGTTGGACTGAGGAAGCTACATTTGCGTTTCAGGCTTTGAAAACAGTCATGGTTGATCTTCCCTTGTTGGCTGCCCCTGATTTCACCAAGGTCTTTGTAGTTGAAACCGATGCTTCTAGTAAGGGGTTGGGGGCTGTTTTGATGCAGGAGGGTAAACCCTTTGCATTTTGGAGTCAAGGCTTATCTTTGAGAGCTCAACAAAGGTTTGTTTATGAGAAGAAGCTTATGGCTTTGGTTCAGGTTGTGACCAAATGGAGAGACTACCTTTTGGGCAACCATTTCATTGTGAGGATTGACCAAAGGAGCCTTAAGTTCTTGACTGATCAACGATTGTTCAATGCTGAGCAATTTAAATGGGTTGTCAAGTTCATTGGTTTGGATTTTGAAATCCAATACAAGCCAGGAAAGGAGAATATTGCAGCAGATAGCTTGTCTAGGAGAGATATGTATGCTGCCCTCTCAGTTCTACATGTGGAATATGATGATTCTTGGGATGAGGAATTGCAACAAGATCCTAAATTGCAGCAGTTGGTGCAAGAATTAATTGTCTCTCCTACTTCTCATTCTGGTTATGAGTTCAAGAAGGGAAGGCTTTTGTATAAAGGTAAATTGGTGATGTCTAAGGGTTCTAACAAAATACCACTTATCTTGGCTGAATGCCATGATTCTCCTTGTGGAGGGCATTCAGGATTGTTCAGAACTTTTAAAAGGGTCTCTAGCTTCTTGTTTTGGGAAGGCATGAGACGAGATATTATGAAGTTTATTGAAGAGTGTGATATATGTCAAAGGAACGAGTACTCCACTTTATCTCTGGCTGGACTACTGCAACTGTTGCCTATTCCTTGCCAAGTGTGGCAAGATATTTCTATGGATTTTGTTGGTGGCCTTCCACGAGTTAGAGGCAAGGATACAATCTTTGTAGTCATTGATAGACTTACAAAGTATGCTCACTTATTTCCTCTTGGGCATCCATACAATGCTAAGGAGGTAGCAACTTTGTTTGTGATGGAAGTTGTGAAGCTTCATGGATTTCCTTCTACAATTGTATCGGATAGAGATGCGGTTTTTCTCAACAGTTTTTGGAGGGAGATGTTCAAATTGGCTGGAACTAGTCTTAAGCATAGCACTTCTTATCACCCTCAAACGGATGGTCAAACAGAAGTTGCAAATCGGTGCTTAGAGACCTATCTTAGGTGTTTTGCTGGGCCTAAGCCCAAGACTTGGTTGAATTGGGCTGAGTTCTGGTTTAACAGTAACTACAATATCTCTATTGGAATGACACCTTTTAAAGCTTTATATGGAAGAGACCCTCTGTTGTTGATTAGGAGCTGCACCATTCCATCAAAGTTGGATGATGTCAATCAATTGGCCCAGCAACGGGATGATTTACTGGCTGATTTGCGACAGAATTTGCTGAAATCTCAAGATCAGATGCAGGCACAAGCAAATAAGCACCAGCGGTTGGTGAATTTTGATGTTGGGGAGTGGGTTTTCTTGAAACTTCAGCCTTACAAATTGAAGTCCTTGGCTGATAGACCATATGCTAAATTGGCTCCTAAGTATTATGGTCCTTTTCAGATTCTATGCCACGTGGGGGTGGTGGCTTACAAGCTAAAGCTTCCTCTTGAAACTAAAGTTCATCCGGTGTTCTATGTTTCGTTGCTTAAGAAGGCTTTGAAACCACAGCATTCACCTCAGACCTTGCCACCAATGTTGACTGAGGAGCTTGAATTGGCTTTACAGCCAGAAGATATACTGCAGTCGAGGACTGATGTTGGAGGCAATATGGAGGTTTTGGTGAAGGGGAAGGTAGTTCTTTTGGGGGGGGGGTATTGATAGGATTGCTAGTCAAGCAAGGCTTCCTAGTAGGAAGGTGTATGAGAGAAGGCACCAAACTTAATTTCTAGGTTGTTAGTTCTGTTAATTGTTGAGCTGTGCCAGCTGTAAATCCTAACTGATTAGTTAGGATGGTTAGTATAAATAACAGAAGCTTAGTCTTCAATAGATAGGCAGTTAGAGAGTTAATTGGTTGGGATTGAATTGCAGGGCAATTCAGTTAGCAAATCTGTAACTGCTACTCTATTCATTTTTTGTCAGTTTCAATAATACATTCTTGATAGAAACCCTTCTTGATTTTCTTTCTTTCATCTTTTCTGTTCATTTTTCTTCATTTTTACATTCCAGTTCTAACATATGTTCAGTTGAGACTCGAAGCACACTAGCATTCAATGAATGCAATACATGGCCCCCGGTCCTTGTCAAATATGTTGATGATAGCATGTACCTCACAAAACACAAGGAAGTGAACAATTTAGACCTGTGAACATTATTGCACATACCACTGATCAGAGAGAGTCGGCCTGATAAAAGCATAGTAATGTCCACCATGCACACCACCACTGTGAACCAGAACGCTGGGGGCAAAAATTGAATTCGTCAAATATTGAACATCACAAATTAAGATATGCATATGCATTAATAATTCGTCAAATATTGAACAGCACAGATTTAGATATGCATATGCATTAATAATTGCACATCAATCGATAACATCAGCATGGAGAAATAGAAATTGCAAATCTATGCACTTCTTTGATTAAAATTCTAGATAGACGGCAACTTTCCAATAAATCATTCCAAGATTTACTGCCCCAAAAAGATTCAAAAATGCATTTCCTACTTAATTTGGATGGGGCTAGGAGATGGCTCTCCAAAAGATAAGACGTTTCTTTTTTTCTTTTTCCACTATCACTTAATCTAATCCTTATTTGACTTTGCCCCCTTTCATCTATCTGTTGATATTAATAGACTGAAGTATATGGGTTAAAAAATGCTAACATATATACCAAAAACACCTTAGAGTTAGAGAAAAAGAAAAAATCAAAGACAAAGGTGGGCATGAAGCACCAAATCAAATTACAAACCACCAGATAAAGCAAACACGACTACTGAAAATTCATGAAACAGATAATTAAGGTCACTAGTCCCAATGCCAAAAATCCATGCAATTTCCAATATAAACCGCTGAAACAGCCACTATATTACCTATGAAGTGTGTAAAGATTGCGCACATTCCTGTCAGCATCAGGTGATAAATATTTTCCATTGTAGCGATCAAGATCAAGTTGCAATGGAAACTCATAACGGTCATTAATCTACATGACAAAACACAGGGAACGTGAAATTTCTAAGTATAGATATGACAGTTCAATCTCCATCAAAAGTGAAGAGCTCGATGACTGATAAGTAGAAACTTAAGCATAATAGAAAATGCCCGTGCTCCCCCAGTCCCTCTAGCAAACAATATTCCTTCATTGTATGTGACTGTTTCAAATGAAGTACTTGAATTTATGTGTATTTGTGAAAAAAATATCTCCCTTGTTAAAAATAAATAGCAATGCAGCAAAGGAAAAAGCATTTATTAGAACCTATGATGCATGGGAACGGGTACGGTACCAGGTACAAGATAAGGAATTTTTAAACAAATCAAAGTACGGATACGTCAATAAAAATTAGTTTTTTATATAGATGTAACATGAGAGAGATAAATTATTCAATTCACAGCAAATCGTCACAATAAAAGTTTAAAAAGTCAAAAAGTGTGTTCAACTACGACAACAAAGAAACTCTAGTACACAAATAATACTATATTATTATATATCTTTATATTAATATAAGATGAATTTCACTCGCAACGGAATAATGAGATAAAAGGAAACACCAACGAGTGTCTTGCACGTACTGGTATTGGGTACATATGTGGTACGGGTACTTCACCATTTTAGAAGTACCCATGCTTCGGAAACAGAAATTTTCTTTTAAGTAAATACTAAGAAAACACAGAAATCTTTTGTTTTTCAATATCAAAAGACACGATTGCCCCCCAACATAATATACATGCTAAATCACTTTCTTATATTAAGTAACAGTACCGGGAATGGATGCATACTACTAAAAAAATAAGAATGTTAATGTAGAATGTACATAATAATCGAGCATAACTAATTAGTCAAATCAAAATAATCTTCAATAACGTTTTATAGAAAAGCTGGAATGTTCTGTCTGCATCTTACTCAGACCAATACCCAATACTATATCTGGTCCTATATATAAGATAAAGTTGTGTCAATAAAAGTTGATGTATTTGGTAAAAAAATTAGACCAAGTACATCCATTTCTGTTGACCCTACTTTCTCTTATACATAGGACCAAATGCAATTTAACTCGGGAGCACTAAGCCATTGAAGTTCCAAAAACAAGGAAATGCAAACTTCCTATTACGCCGGCAAAGAAAGTACCAATAGAATGAAATACGTCGCAAAACGGTGTCTCCACTTGACTACCTACCTTTACCATAGTATCACGCATAAAGTCATATTCGAATCTTTTCAGCTGAAGTTGCAAAACAGGGGGAAAATCAATGAACAAGACACCCTTCTTAGCATCCTGAAAATATGAAAAATTATCAGTTACACGTGAAACTAAATTTAAAAATTGCTTACATGATTGCACTCTGAGTGAATAAAAGAAGCTCAAGGAATTGTCATGAAATTGTTCAAAGCAAATCAGAGAAGTATTTAAAAAACATGGAAACAAAATATATCAACATTTGAATCCAGAAGGTAGGTAAATTAAATCATTTTGTTGGAAAAGAGAGATAAGAGAAGAATGTGGTGAAAGTATAAAAAATAGTAAATACAAAAATGGCAGAATTTTAGTAATTTGATAAGTCTGTAATCATCACACTGGGACATTCTAGACTTACTTAGGCAAATATCATTTGTTAGTTGTTACTAGATATAAGGAGTATCCCGGTACAACTAATCTTAAGTTACATGCTATGACTATCAAAGTGTAACAGACATAGAAAACAAAAGGGAAAGGACACAGAGGTAGAGCAATTCAACTTCAAGATGAAGGTTGCCTTACCTAAATGAATTTTTTACAAGTAGACTCAATTGCAACTAACCTGCAAACCATACTGTTCAGCATGATATTTGTTGTCACCCTCAAGACGCTCAACTTCAACATACTTGTCAAAAGAAGCATAAACATCAGGACAGCCTTTGACATCAAGTTGAAGATCTGCCATACATAAGTTAAAGTAAGACTAAATTAGAATCAAGTGGCATGGTACAACTGAACATACAATTAACTTTGGCATGCATATGAAAGTACCATAAAATGACTCCTTTCGAGTTGATTTATAGTCCACATTGATGCACTCGATATAGTTCATATGGTGCCCTTCAAATAGTTTCTGTATAGTTCCCTCAACAACAGTTTCCTATAGACAATAATTCATAATGCATTTGAGACAGTATTTCACCAAAATGAAATTATGCACAAACATCTAAAGGTCTTTTTGTTACCTTCATTTTGTCTTCAAGTTTTTCACAAAGGACTCTATTTAGTTCTTGAACATCATGCTGCAAGAATGAATCATATGTATCCCATCCAAAAGATTTTGTCAGCTCTTTTGTTGCGACACTGGTGTCACTATACTGAAGCTTGTAGAACAAACTTTGCAAAGCCAAGGGGATGCTTCCAGAGGGAATGTCATTCTCTGTTGTAGGCATATGGTATACAGCCTGAAATGTGATATCCAGGACCCAGCATTGTCGTTACTATCCAGTCAAACAAGTGAATTCTGGCAAAAAGAAAAAATAGATAAAATAAAGCCTGACCTTTCGGAAATAAGGAATATGGTACAGAGTTTGGAGCAGAGAATTCATATAACATGTAGCTCCCTGGTTCTTAAGCCCAACATAGCCAGTCTCCTTTTTTGAATCGTAAGTCCAGTAATCAACAATCCTACGGACAAGGACCTCGGCCTCAATTATAAGAGTGTCATTCATAAGATACCCTCTACTAGGATCATACAATTCACCAAGAGGCATGAAGGACGTGAAACCCCAATCACTTTCTCGTGCATTGAACTGATGCTGCGTATCTACATAGTGCAAAAAAGTAACAAAAATGACACATCGCAATGCCCAAAATATAAAAATTATGAGCACTTTAACTTATTTTCCTCTTTCATTTTGTCTAATGCTAAGGGGTTCCCTAGGGACACTTGGAAACAAAGTTGTCAAGATCAACATCCTACCTAAGATCAGGAAGAGGGTTGCAAGATCATAAAACCATAATAGAGGTTGTCGGATCTTACCAAATTAACAAAGTACACTAAAATAGATATATAATTATACATAGTTATTTTTTTTCATATAATACAATATATGTTGATTATTAGCTTTTTCAATTATTATTCTATCTTTTTTTTTAAAAAAAAGTTATCTAGAACAATATAAGTTTATTAGATGGGTGATATGAATCTATTAAACCTGTCTTAGCCAAATTTTTTTGTTTCAAACATTTAGCCTTTTCCAATAAAAAAAATGAAGAGACTGATTTAATGATTCAGCACAGGGACCCAAAAGGCCAAAACAAAGTGTTAGCTAAAGTGTAAATTAGTGTCTACCCTAATTCCCCATTTAGGTAGGTACTAGAACAAAACAAGATCTGGTTTTGCAGCCACAGTCGTGGAAAGCAGAGACCAACAGTATCACTTGTTTCTGCCATTCTCTTTTTTCTCCTATTTTCTCACTTTGCTGGTCGGAAAACATAGGTGATGGCGGGGAAGTCAGAAGAGGGGAGGAAGCAAGAGTCTAAGAACTCTCCATCGCGGTTTTGGGGATGGAGGTCGCAAAACCAAACCTGAAAATCAACATTTTTAAAATCGCTGAAGATTGCCCCATCTCAAGGTTCTGCATGCGAGTTAAATCATTGTGGCTGGGTGAGATTGTGAAATCGTATGATCTTATGATATAGATTGTGATTTTAACAACAATGCTTGGAAAGAGCTCAAGAAAGAGGGGGGGGGGGGG
>NC_021161.2:48569706-48637823 GCF_000331145.2 Cicer arietinum
GGGGAATTTGTATGTTCTCAATGCATTAAATTGCATACTTGCATTAAATGCTTGTTGTTCATTATACCTTAACAAGTTCCCGAAAGGATAATCATTAGCAGAACCCTTGTTCTATTCAGCAAGTCAATACTAAAAGGTCCGAGCAAAACAAGTAATACAATTATTTCCAGATTTAGAAAAGATTCTAACTTATATATATAGAAGTAGTAGTTTCAAATTTAGTAAAAAAGTTAAATGAAGTAATTTTTGAATCAGAAGACGGAAGACTTATGGAGAGAAACCAATTTGGTCAGGCTATAAAATTTATATCAACAAAATCTTTGTACCACTAGATAGTAGATACATAAATTTAGGGTTGATCAGAAATGGCATATGAAAGGAGTACGAAATACAGAGAGGTATTACTCTGGGGATTTGATGAAAACAATCGACCAAAATCATGCGGGTTTCTAAGAGAAAATGGAAGCTTAAAATGGTTTTTCCAAGTATAAAATTCTCTTTCAGTCACAACAAACATCTTACAACAGTATTTGCTTTTAACTCCAGTAAGGCCATTTTCTACATCATGCATGGCAGTTCATCTCGTAACAACTGTAAGGAACAAACTAAATAGGTTACCTTTTCTCACAGAGTACTTATTATGGATTTGATTAACTACTGCCAAGCTAAACTGTGCATATCTACTCCAACCATACGGCAAACTAGTTGAATCTGCAACGTCCAAATACATAGACAAATAGTCCACATTGTTTCCTTTTGGGAAAATAAGTACACGCCTGTTCAGAGTGGAAAAAAAAATCAGGAGAGATAGGTGAAGATAAAAACACATGGGAGCAAATATAACGACAACAAAATCACTTGCCCCACTAGATAGAGTGGGCTATTTGGATCAAACAACAGCATAGTATCTTACGATTCCTATCGTAGATCATGTCTACTGAAATAGAAAAGTGAACATTGTGAATTGACTCAGGGAATGTGTAAGCATAATACCATTTGTAACTCCCAACAACAAATACTTCTGAATAGAGCTTTTTCGTATTCATCCTAGAAAAGTTGTCAATTCTCCAAGTGAATCTTGATGGTGAAGGATCCTCGACAGGCTGACTATCCACGGTGTTGGCAGTTTCAGGTTGAGTAACAACTAAAGTTCATCAATATAAATGAAAAGAGCAATTAAATATCTATATTAAATTAGCTCAAAACTTGGAAGAGTAAACATAAAAAACAAAACAGAAAAAGAGTTGTCATAACTGAACTAACTGAACCCAATGTTAGCTTCCCAAGAAAGATGAGTAAAACAACGGGAAAGAGAAAAAATTAAAATAAATATGTTGAAACAAACATACATTACCAAAATGTAAACCAACAGTAAATAAAGACCTGTTTGGTTTGAGGGAAAAAAACTGTTTTTTATTTTCTGACTTCACTTTTTAACTTTTAAAATGGCACTCTGTTCGCTACTTTCAAGGATTTGCATAATTTTTCTCTAATTTTTTCTACAGATCTTTGAAAACTTAAAACAATTTGAACATTGTGTAGCATTTTGTAATTAAAAAAAGAATATGCATCGTTAGGGCAAACAAGTTTTACAGCCAATAGTTAAAAATAGAGTATGTGGTTGACAGCCAATAGTTATTTTCAAAAGATGGTTACTAAATAGGCCTACACACCAAAATGATGGGTTCCCATCGGATAACGGTGTAAAACTATTTTAAATCGTCAGTGCATAGTCATTAAACTCAAAAGAAATTGATAAATGTTTTCTCAAACCAATCAAGCCTTACTTTTTCTCTTGAAAGGGAAACTTGGTAACACCAATACCGGTTTATATCACTTAGTTCCTCTCTCTCTCTTTGTGGCAATCAAACAATGCATGAAGTGGTTTCCTTAACTCTAACATCAATTCAATTAAATGATCCAAAAGACAATCAATAGAGTGACAAAAAAAAACAGTTTATCCACAAATCAAAAGAGTGAGAAAGCATTAAACAGTACCATCCATAGGTTGATGATTATTATTCTCAACCAAATCCGTCGGTGCCGGCACCCTGTTCGGTACAAGCATCTCCTCATCCTCCTGCTGCTGCTGCTCTTGCTACAAACAAAAATGAACAAAAAAACAAAAAACAATCACACTACCTCTGATCCAGTAAGAAACCAATCCCTAATAAAATCCCCAAAATCCAAGCACGAAATGCATCGAAATTGAAGCAAATTCAACAATACAAAGATCAAAAGTTCAAAACCACAACCCCTAGACGAAAACCCCGTCACTTACAACCACAAAAACACGAAACAGCAATCAATTCAACCGCAAACACAAAATAATAAATTAAATAAAAACCACGCAGTAAAACAAAAATGAAAAGAAAAAAAAGTAGAAGCTAAATTGTGAAAACGCAAGTGATTGAAGAACGAAAAAAATGAACAAAAGGTAATAGAGAAAGAGAAAGAGAAAGAGAGAGTTGCGAAGAGTGAGGTACGTCAATGGGAGCAGGAGTCATGACGGTCATGATGATTGTAGTAATTGACCTCGCGTCGTGCTTGCTTGTTCGACAACAATGGGAGGGAGAGACGAGATCACCAGAAAGAAACTATATTGATTTTGCTATGCAATTTGCTCGAGACAACAACGAGAAATTTCTTTTCTCTTCTTTATTTGCTTATTTTTGGTATTTAATATTTCATATTATTACAATTTTCAAACAAATATGATTATTAATTAATAATAATAATAATAATATTTTTGTACTACCTTTGGTCAAAACAAAAATATTTTACTTCACTTTTAATATACACATATTGCATGCTATACTAAAAAAACTTGATAGTGCAATTAATGTATATGTTGTATATGATTGTTATAAATTATTATCTTCACGCTTCTATTCTATGTAAGATATATTTAATCATTATGTAATAATTGAAAAAATTTATTTTTACATTAAATTTTTAAATAATTAACATTTTCATTTTAAAAAATTTCCTCAATTATTAAAACAGAAACGGTCAATCTTTTAATTAGAAATATTTTTATTAAAAGAAAAAAAAAATACTAATTAATATTTCTTGTAGTTTGAAAGAGATCTTATATAAAAGACCAAGTTTTTTTAACAATAGGATCTTATACGGATTATGTTGGCATGGCTATATATAAAAATCGAGACAGTATATTTTGTTTTGTAGTGTAATTAGTGTATATATTTTGTACATGATTATTTCTAAATTATGTTTTTTTGTATAAATATATATTCAATGTTAATTTTTTATCTTCCAAGATAAATTGATATTATAAAATAAGGGATATATTTGGAAAATAAATAATAAATGAATCTACTAAATTGCAAAAAGACTTATATTTAGGAATAAAAAATATAAATAAAATTATAATTATAGAAGGAGGTAGTATTTTGTATGGAAAAATCAAATTTTCATTAATTTTGTATTTTCAATTCCCATTATCCTCTCTTCTTATTTTTTTAAAATTCAAATTATTTTGTATGGAAAAATAAAAAGTTTCATAATAGTGTCTTATAATATAATATAACAATATTGTATATTTGCTATTACAATTAATTATACACATAATTTATTTTATTATATTCTTTTGACTGAGTATACATACTTAATTATATATTCAATATATAATTTAGTATAAATTATATTTAATATATAATTTGATTATTTTTTTAATTTCAATTAAGTATATACATAAATTATTTTAGTTTATATTTTTACTAAATATACATAATTAGTTATATATTCAATATATAATTTAACTATATGTCCTATTACCATTAATTTTATACATAATCAATTATATTAGTTGTGTATTTTATATTATTATTTTTTATAAAATATATGATAAATATCATCATAAATTCTCACTTAATTGCATATTTGTGTTTGAATTTGAACAAAATATTTGACTTCAGTATTAAAATATTTAACCTAAGTTGAGTTACTAGTATATTTTATATTCTAAGTAATTCACTTGATTACATTTTCAAATTGATAGAAAAAGAAAAGTCTCATTTAGTGCTTATTATATATTTGTTTCTAAACTTTTCTACTTGACAGTTGCAATTGCATCAATTCATTCAAATACATTGAATATATTCATTTATTCAAGTCCTACCAGATACTATTTTTTAAAAAAAAATTGTTATAATGATTCACTATAATAATGAAAAAAAACTCATATTTTTATACATTAATTTGACCGATTGTTACTTCTTGGTTTTTAACATGGAAGATCGGTTGGATATAATGTTCTATAATATTTTACAATACAAATAATTAATCCATATTTTATTTTTTTCATTTTGATATAGCATGGAGTATGAATACCGTCAAACTAAAAAATTAATACAAAGTTGTGGAGTTCACATAAATTTGACCAGTAACCTCAAATTGTAAACTCGTGAGAGTTTACCTATTATTCAAATAACCTATATTAGAATTACAATAATTCAATATATTATTTCCATAATAAAGCTTTTATTTATTAAATAAATAATATATTGTAGTAGAATTTTAAATACCAACAAACTCGCATTGATCCATTATAGTTATTCCTCACAACAGTCCTAAGAATTTGTTTGTTTTAGTTTACTCTTAATCCCCAACAAATAATTTTTAAATTTTGTTAGGTCCAAATATTATTTAAAAATAATATATTTTTTATAGAGATTAAAAATATATTTAACTTATTTTTTTTTATAATCCATACTCTAATAGTGTAAACTTATATTTTAAAATCAATATATTACGATGAATTGAAAATTACGAAAAATATTGAAAAAAAAATCATTATTTAAAGTAAAATCAATGTAAATTTATGAACTTCCGGCAAATTCAAAAGTCTATCGATTATATCAAAGTTTACTTAAAAGATTATTTACATGCGAGTTGATTCAATATGTGTAACACATAATCGTAAATTTATAAGAATTTAACAAAGATAATGATAAATATTATAACAGTATAAACAGGATTTTGAGAATTTATCAAAATTCTCCAAAACTCTCAAAAATCATCATTCAATGTAATTTTCGAATTCTTAAAAATTAAATAATTATTTTAAAAAAAACTCCCTTATATCTTCCAAATCTTTTATTCTTTCCACTTTATATTTATTTTTTCAAAGCTATCCCCTCATAAACTCCAAATCACACCCTAGAGTAGTATTTACATGACATCATATGGAGGTGAAACAAATCTTAAAGTAGTATTTACGTGAGCTTGTAGTTGTGTAGCACATAGGTCATACAATACTTAGAAAAAATTGCATCCTCAGTGATTACAAAATCTAATTTAAATTTGGCTTTCAATTAATTTAGATTGTTGCCTAATTGTATCACTTGCATGCTTTTATAGTCAATCAAAATATTTATTATGTATCAAATACTCTCATCAACCACACCATATGAGAAATAAATACTTATTAAATTAGTTTGTTAAGAAATGTGTTGTGTCATATGGTTGTTCAAGGATGTGAACTCTCCTCAAATTTCCACCACTTTTATGAATGATATCTTACAAGTTAATAATAGTCATGTTTAGAAAGGTTAATATTGAATGCAAACCCTAAAATTATTTGCAAAGACAAAAACTAATAAGTTGTGACGCGATTTGATACATTAATTGAATCATAAATCATAATTCAAAAATTATTATAGAAAGACAATTTCATGTCAAATGAGATAACCATTATTAACATTTAAGATCAAGTAAAAGTAACGTGTTGAAAAGATAAAATACTAAATAAAAGTTCAAAAATTACATTAAATAACTAAACAACAATTTGGAGTAATTTTACCTTTCTAAAATAAGATTGCGATTATATTAAAGGAATTACAAATGCTACTAAAGAGGGAGTGTGTTGAAATCGCCTTTGTAACATGCAAAAGAGATCTTGTGTAACATGTTTAATTGTGTTGTGAAAATCAATACACACCCAAAATTAACTTACACGTTCAAGAATCTTAGATCAAGCATATAAAAAACATGTAAGAAGAAAGATAATGTCACACAAATATTTAACGTGCTTTGCGAAATATCCCTTCTAGCAACTCTGTTACTGTAACTTATGTTTTTAGCCGCGATCAAAATTTTGTTCAATGAATTTTGTTATGTTTTGAATTTAAATCTAGAATAAAATATTTAATCATAAGATAATATCAATCAAACATTATTTTCACTTCATGCTAGCAGAGTTCTCTAATATTATAGATATACTCATCTGCCACGTAAAATTTATTTCTTGAATATTCACTATTTGCATTTATATTTATAAATTATCATTGTTTTACCAAATAATTATTTTTGAGAATAATTATTGTCGTCTCCAAGATAATAGATTTTAACTTAAGTATTTTTTTTTACTAAACTTAAATATAATTTTACTTAGTGTTAAATAAATTTTTAGTTCATAATTTTTTTTAAATATTTTTCAACATTTTTATATAACTTTTAGTCCCAAAAAATTATGCATTTTCATTTATGTTCCTGCTTTTAAATTAATTAAGTCGTCAATCATCACTATCCTTGTGGTGTTTAAAAGCTTTTTGCAATCATGTTAAGAAAATTATAAACATCTCGCATTGAAAAAACTAATTTTTTATTTAAAATACAATAATTAAATGTAATTTTTTAAGCATTTGATGTCTAGAAATTTATATTTTATTTAAAATTTCTAATTTTGCATATGCGAGATTCTTATAATGTTTATAATATATCTGAAAAAATTATTCAAAAATTAGAAAGGTATACATAAATTAATCTAAAATCAGATATCAAAAATCAAAACAAGAAGTTTTGAGACTAATTAAAAATATATATAAACCTTCTATTTATTCTATTTCAAACTTAAGTATATATTTTATTGTGAAATAAACAAAAATAAGTACATAAGTTACGATTAAGAAAATAATACATAATAATTAAAGTATATGAAAATAATATATTTTACAAAAAAATATTACTAATGTAGTATGAAGTAAAAAGAATTATAATAAAAAATTATATATATATATATATATATATATATATATATATGGATTCGGGTTTTAGATAAAATGGTAAATCTTTTACAAATATTTATTATACTAAAGTATTTATATGTGTTTTATAATTAATTGACCATGAAATAGAATAATTAAAATTCCATTCGGACATTGCAAAAAAAATATATATATATATATATATATATATATATATATATGGATTCGGGTTTTAGATAAAATGGTAAATCTTTTACAAATATTTATTATACTAAAGTATTTATATGTGTTTTATAATTAATTGACCATGAAATAGAATAATTAAAATTCCATTCGGACATTGCACTATATATAAGCTATATTAATGAAATATAAATGCCCCTATTTCGAAAATATGAAAATAATATTGACGCAGATAAAAATATTCTATCTATAGAATCTTAAGTTATACGAATTATAAAATACTTTATTCGTTTTAAAATATAAATAAAAAAACTGATGTATTTAATTAAAATTAAAATTAAATATATTATTTTTTATATATTTTGAGATGGAAAAATATATTTAATATGTGCTATATATAACTAAAGAGAAAAATTTACATTCATTGCTCTATTAATTAACAAATAATCATCAACAACCCTGTAATAATAAAACCTGAAACATGTCACTCTTACATACAATAATTACAAAAATAGTACAACTTAATAAAAATAAGATTTTCACATGTTCTATAAATATGACCCAATTTAATACAATACAAATACACATTACTAGAATCATTAAATTGGTATTAACCTAAATAAAAATAACTTGTATATCAAATTATCTATTACAAGAGTTAAAAAATACATTTAGTAGACAATTTCAAAACCAAATATCATAGTAGAATTCAACAATAACTTTTCAAATATTTAATTTCTTAAAAGTATCCATTTGGAGTAAAAATACATGCGAAAAACCCATAAATAACAGTTTTCAAGTTAATAACACTGCCATTTATAATTATTTTTTGAGTTTAAACATTTTTATTCAGATCACATGTATATTGAATTTCTAGGTTTTTGAATATTAAATATTGCACTGAGAACATATTCAATGAGATTGAAACAACATATAAAAGTTAGGTCAAGTGTCTCTCCCAAATAAGTTTTAAGTTATTTTCTTCTTCAATTAACGACAATGATTTATGACTTTTTTATTTTATTTTTTATTTTCATTCGTCTAAATTATTGTGTGTTTATTTTATCTTGTTTAATTTTATTAAAAATCTTATTTAACATCACAATGTTCGATTAATCATGGTAGTGAATAAACGTTATAAAAACATGATTAATGTAATAATCGAATTAAACCAAACCCATAACTAAGTGTTATAGATGCCATCAATTTATGTTTGAACTAAACCAAAACAACCATTCAATCTACTTCAAATAATCTCAATCAAATATATAGATCAAAATCGATACAATTAAGCATCATAAGATAAATAAAGTTCGTACATAGAGGACATGCAAATATAAGAAATCGACAAAAAAGATATAAAATCATAAAACAAAGTTGTATTAAGAATCGAACATCAATGGTCTAACAAAGTATCCTTAACCAATTGATTGATTGTTTCGATTATTTGATATCTCTTTATAACTACTCAGTTTGTTTTCAATTCAAAATACATTTCTTTCATTATTTCGTTACAAGTTTTTAGTTTTTACTATTGTTACATTTGAGATCCGTGTGAGATGGCCAAAGTCTAACTACTTATTTACTACCTTGCTTGTTTTTTTACTTATTTTGATTGTGTAGTGCATATCACTTATACACAAATTTAGTTATTTTTTGTTGTGAATTTGTGTATGTTGCTTTTGGGTTTTTTTTTTTTGTCTTTGTGTGACGCTTTTTTATTTTTTATGTCGTGGTACGATGTTCATTTTGGTTCAAATGACATAATAATTGTATCAATTACTAATTTTAATAAATGATTTTGACGTTAAAACGTTATAAATTCGGAGGTATATGTATTTCTAATTGTTGATTTTATCATATTTATAAATATTTTGTCATTTTACGCTATAAACTTTGGTGATAAATCTGTTCATATAATCGTAATTTTTGTTTTCAGTAAATTCAAATGCATATTGCATCAATATATTATATAATTTGAATCAATACATATAATTTTTTTGATAAAAAGATAAATATTGAACAAGAAACATATATCTAAAGCCACCGTGCAAAAAATATTGTCATACACTGTTTTACTAAATATTATTATTGAATAAATCATATTATTTTGTTATTATTGATTGTTTTGTTTCATTTTTATCACACAAATTATTTATTTGTTAATCAAACACTACGCCAGAAATGACATTTAACAGCGCCCATTTTACAGCGCTTTCTAAACACAAGCGCTGTTGTAATTATATTTTAAAAATAACGGAACCTATTACAGCGCTTTTTATGTAAAGCGCTGTAAAACAAGCGCTGTAGTAGGTCATATAACGTTTGCGCATCACGTTATAAGGATTTTACAGCGCTTGTCAAAAAAGCGCTGTAAACGGAAGCGCTTTCGTAAATGTGTTACAGCGCTTTTTTCGCAAGCGCTGTAAAACACATGCGCTTTCATTGAATTTAACTACCTATTACAGCGCTTTTTTCACAAGCGCTGTAAAACACATCCGCTTTCATTGAATTTAACTACTTATTACAGCGCTTTTTTCACAAGCGCTGTAAAACACATCCGCTTTCATTGAATTTAACTACTTATTACAGCGCTTTTTTCACAAGCGCTGTAAAACACATGCGCTTTCATTGAATTTAACTACCTATTACAGCGCTTTTTTCACAAGCGCTGTAAAACACATGCGCTTTCATTGAATTTAACTACCTATTACAGCGCTTTTTTCACAAGCGCTGTAAAACACATGCGCTTTCATTGAATTTAACTACCTATTACAGCGCTTTTTTCACAAGCGCTGTAAAACACATCCGCTTTCATTGAATTTAACTACTTATTACAGCGCTTTTTTCACAAGCGCTGTAAAATACATCTTTCAAATAATTATATACGTTGGAAACCCTCATATCCTCTACATCTTTCAAATAATTATATACGTTGCGAACCCTAATATCCTCTACGTACTGTGCGGCCATCTACGTTGTCTAAGGTATTTTTTACACATGATCTGTTATGTTTTGAAATTGTCAAAAATTGTCAAAAACTCATACCACATGATCTGTTCTGTTTTGAAATTGTTAGTTGATATTGGTTTCTTTTTGAAACTTGTTGATATGTTTTGAAAGCTTATTATTTTTGTTACTGCATTTATATAGGTGGTATAATATGGATAGGAAATGGATTTCAGCCAATCGATTGTCAAAAGAGTATGAAATTGGAGTGAAGGAGTTTGTTGAGTTTGCAGTGAAGAATGCAAAAGATCCAAATAGAGTAGTTTGTCCTTGTTTAAAATGTTGTTTTGGAAAACGTGTTAGAGAAGATGAATTAGAAGGACATCTAGTATGTAATGGAATTGATCAAAGCTACACATGTTGGATAAGACATGGTGAGAAAAAAAAAGGAAACATTAATTTTGAGAATAGTTCGACATATGCTTCAACTGACTTCGATACAGATACATATGAGCCGGACCGAGTTGATGAGATTGCAAAAGCAGTTGAAGAAGATCTTCGAGATTGTCCTAAAATGTTTGAAAGTTTGTTGAGTGATGCAGAGAAAGAATTATATAATGGTTGTACTAAATTCACAAGACTGTCAGCGATATTAAAGTTGTACAACTTAAAAGCGAGTAATGGATGGTCTGATAAAAGCTTTACGGAATTATTAACACTCATAAAAGATATGTTGCCAGATGATAATGAACTTCCCAGTCGGACCTACGAGGCTAAACGGATTTTGTGTTCTATTGGAATGAGTTACGAAAGGATTCATGCGTGTCCTAACGATTGCATTTTATTTCGAAACGAATATGAACTACTTAAGGCGTGTCCGAAATGCAATGTCTCTCGATATAAGAAGAAAGAATCTACTCCAGCAAAAGTCGTGTGGTATTTTCCTATAATACCAAGATTTAGGCGCATGTATCGCAGTGAAGAAGATTCAAAACACTTGACATGGCATGCAGATGAAAGAATTAGAGATGGAATGTTTCGACACCCTGCAGATTCCCCACAATGGGCAAAAATTGATCACGAGTATCCTGAATTCGGGATAGAGTCAAGAAATCTAAGACTTGCACTTTCTACTGATGGAATGAATCCACATGGTCTTCAAAGCATCTCACATAGCACGTGGCCTGTGATTTTGGTAATATATAACCTACCTCCATGGTTATGTATGAAGCGTAAGTTTATGATGTTGTCTCTGTTAATTTCTGGACCCAAACAACCGGGGAATGATATCGACGTATACTTGACTCCTCTAATCGAAAATTTAAAAAGTATGTGGGAGACAGGTGTGGAAGTTTATGATGGGTATAAGAAAGAATGTTTCAATTTAAGGGTTATGTTGTTCGGCATAATTAATGATTTTCCAGCATATGGTAATTTATCAGGATATAGCATTAAAGGTCAGTGTGCATGTCCTATATGTGAAGAGAGTACAAATTGGATGCGGTTGAAACATTGTAAGAAGAATGTGTTTCTTGGACATCGTAGATTTTTACCTTATAGTCATCAGTATCGTGGGTGGAGAAATGCATTCAATGGAAAATCAGAGGAAGGTAAAGCTCCTTTAGCACCGACTGGATATCAAATACTTGAAAAAGTACAAGGTTTGACCAATAAATTTGGCAAACCTTTTGCGGGAGAGCTGGTGAAAACTGGGTGGAAGAAAAAGTCAATTTTCTTTGAATTGCCATATTGGAAGTCATTGTATGTAAGACATTTCCTCGATGTGATGCATATTGAAAAAAATGTATTTGAAAGTGTTATTGGTACGTTACTCAATGTTCCAGGAAAGTCTAAAGATGGCGTCAATGCAAGATTGGACTTGGTCGATATGGGAATAAGAAATGAACTGGCTCCAGTAAAGAAAGGAAATCGCACATATCTACCTCCAGCCGCTCATACTCTATCTAGAAAGGAAAAAATTGTTTTATGTAAATTTCTACACGAAGTTAAAGTTCCAGAAGGATACTCTTCGAACATTAAAAATTTGGTTTGTATGAAAGACCTCAAGTTAAAAGGTTTGAAGACCCATGATTGTCATATTATAATGGAGCATTTGCTACCAATAGGTATACGTTCCATTTTACCTGAAAAAGTTCGACTAGCCTTAACTAGATTATGTTTCTTCTTCAGGGAAATTTGTAGTAAAGTGATCGACCCTCAGAAATTACCGACATTGCAGAGGGAAATTGTTGTTACTTTGTGTGAGCTTGAAATGTATTTCCCACCATCGTTTTTTGATATAATGGTTCACCTTACTGTTCATCTGGTTAAGGAGACACAACTTTGTGGGCCAGCTTATATGAGATGGATGTATCCGATAGAACGATATATGAAAATATTAAAAGGGTACGTAAAAAGTAGAAGTCGACCAGAAGGTTGTATTGCTGAACGATACATTGTTGAAGAGGCTGCTGAATTTTGTACTGAATATCTGTCCAATGTTGAATCCATAGGGCTTCCCATGTCTCGTCATTCGGGAAGACTATCAGGAGAAGGGATAACTGGAAGGAGACTACTGACTATATCAAGGACAGAATGGGAGCAGGCACAATTGTATGTTCTGCACAATGATGATGAGGTTCAACCGTATGTTACAATACACATTGATCAGTTATCTCGTTTGAACATGAATAGGAATCAAAATTGGATAACTCGAGAGCACAATCGAAGTTTTGTAACATGGTTAAAAAATCACATAATGTCAAAATTTGATATAGACCCCGGATCAATTTCAAATAGATTGAGGTGGCTAGCAAATGGTCCGAGCTTACATGTCTTTTCTTACACTGGTTATGTTATTAACGGCTACACATTTTATACCAAAGAACAAGATGATCAGACCACTATGCAAAATAGTGGAGTCACTCTCGTAGCTGAAGCGATGCATGTCTCAAGTGCAAAAGACAAAAACCCAATATATGCAAATCTATCATATTTTGGGGTTATCGAGCGCATATGGGAGTTAGACTACACAATGTTTCGTGTTCCCATATTTGGTTGCAAGTGGGTCGATAATAATAATGGCGTTCGGATTGATGAGTCAGGATTCTTGCTTGTCGATTTTAATAGGGTGGGATACAAAGACGAGCCTTTTATTTTAGCGTCGCAAGCTCAACAAGTGTTTTATGTCACTGATCCTTCTAATGATAAATGGTCTGTTGTCCTATCGACCAATAAAATAAGTGATGATAACAATAATGATGAAGATGTTGGTAATGATCTTTTATTTGCAACATCACAACAACCACATGAAATTGATTCAACTGATGATGGTTTATATCTTAGAGATGATCATGATGAGGGAATTTGGATTAATCCATCGTTTCGTATTGTAAATGGACAAACAAATGTGAATGTCACCAGGAAAAGAAGAAGGGCATCTTAATGTATATATATGTTTAATTGTTTTATATAAGCTATGCATGTAATCTGAACTGTGTTATTGTAAATATGCATGTAATCTGAATTGAGTGTTTTATACTAAGTTCTGATTAATTTATTTTCTGATTAATTTATTTTCTGCTTATATTTAGCTTGATTTGAGTGTTTTATACCAAGTTCATGTAACAATGAGTGTTTTATATTTAGCTTGATTTACATGAACTGAACTGAATATAAATTAGTAATTTACATGAACTGAACTGAACTGAATAGAGAGATTCTCTTTTGCTCAGTGCATATATATATATAGATTCTTCAGAATACTCATTTCTAATAATTCATCATCTCCTAAAGTATTGTGATAAAGACAATGATAACAATATTTTTAATCCAATAAACAATGATAAAAATGTTTTTAATGTCATCCCAACCCAAATAAACCAAACACAAAAATAAAATAAAGAGACATTTTACAGCGCTTATCTTAAAAAGCGCTGTAAAAGATCCTTTTAAAAATAAAATAATGAGTGTTTTATACCTTTTACAGCGCTTTTCACACAAAGCGCTGTAAACGACTCTTTTGAAAGTGAGTAAAAAAGACATTTTACAGCGCTTATTTGACAAAGCGCTGTAAAAAAGCTTTAAAAATAATATTCATCAGACACCTAATTTCTTCAAACACCTTGTACGCATCATGGGAATCCAAAAAACATCAGACACAAACCCATTTCTTCAAACACCTTGTACGCATCATGGGAATCCAAAAAACATCAGACACAAACCCATTTCTTCAAACACCTTGTACGCATCATGGGAATCCCCAAAAACACCAGACACAAACCCATTTTTCGCAACATGGCAATGATCCTGAATACCAATTAAGTTTCGATTTAAGAAGGAAAGAGAATGTAAAGAGATAAAAAGGGTGTTGAGGTGGAGATTGAATTGTGAAAGAGTAAGCTTTGATGTTTGTGAAGAAGATGCATAAAAGGAGAAGAGTTTGGTGAAGAGGAAGGGATTTTTGTGGTGACCAGTTACTACTATGTGGGTTTTGCATGCATGTTGAGCTTGTTTAAAAAATAACATAACATAACAAAACACAAAAACAATAAGGCCTTTTACAGCGCTTATTTGGAAAAAGCGCTGTAAAAGAGCCTTTTAAAATTAACATAAAGAGACATTTTAGAGCGCTTATGTGGAAAAGCGCTGTAAAAGGCTTTAAAAAACATTCATATAACATAATAACACACGGAGGTCTTTTACAGCGCTTATTTGGGAAAAGCGCTGTAAAAGAGCCTCTTAAAATTAACATAAAGAGACATTTTAGAGCGCTTATGTGTAAAAGCGCTGTAAAAGGCATTCAAATAACATAATAACACACGGAGGTCTTTTACAGCGCTTATTTGAAAAAAGCGCTGTAAAAGAGCCTTTTAAAAATTTAACTAAAGAAGCCTTTTAGAGCGCTTATGTGTGAAAGCGCTGTAAAAGGCATTCATATAACATAATAACACACGGAGGTCTTTTACAGCGCTTATTTGAAAAAAGCGCTGTAAAAGAGCCTTTTAAAAATTTAACTAAAGAAGCCTTTTAGAGCGCTTATGTGTGAAAGCGCTGTAAAAGGCATTCATATAACATAATAACACACGGAGGTCTTTTACAGCGCTTATTTGAAAAAAGCGCTGTAAAAGGCATTCAAATAACATAATAACACACGGAGGTCTTTTACAGCGCTTATTTGAAAAAAGCGCTGTAAAAGGCATTCAAATAACATAATAACACACGGAGGTCTTTTACAGCGCTTATTTGAAAAAAGCGCTGTAAAAGAGCCTTTTAAAAATTTAACTAAAGAAGCCTTTTAGAGCGCTTTACAAAATAAGCGCTGTAAAAGGCTTATAAAAAGCGCTGTAAAAGTGTTACGTATATATAACAGTTACCTCTTCAGTTTCCTCTTCATTACGTAACCTTCATCTCAACCTTCATTTCTTCTCTTCTTTTGCAAACCCTATCATCCCGTCCTTTACGAACCTTATTTCCACGATCATCTCCTTCATTTCGAACCTTATTTCCATCCAAGATCATCTCTCCCATTTCACACAATATATTTTCATTGAAATACGTAACCCTCATTACGTATTTCTTCAAACCGTATTTCTGTGAACCATATTTCTGTGAACTTTCTGCAAACCCTCTTTTCTTTGCATTTCGTCTTTCTTCGAACCATCATTATTCAGGTATTGATGTTATTAAATTTTTGTAATCATTAGAATGCATGTTGAGCTTTTTTAAGATATACTGATACATGTTGAGTTTGTTTATAATAATGCATGATCCATGTTGAGCTTGTTGATGTTATACTAAAGTGCATGTTGAACTTGTTGTAGTTAAATGGATACAAACAAAGATTTAGAAGTTCAAAATGAAGAAGTTGGCACCTCTAAGACTTACGAAAAAGAAGTCAAACGTGGTGCAACTATCATGCAAAGGGTGATTAAAGCACGGAGCAGTGGCATTAAATTTGAGGTATACTATATATACTCTGTTTGCTGTGTGTTTTTTTATCTTTTTTTAGGGTTTAGGGCATGTACTTACTATATGAGTTTATTAGGTTGGCTGGAACGAGAGTGGTCAGCCAGTTGACCCCAACAGCTCCATGTTTGTAAGCTACATTGGGGCTGTTGTTCGTCAAAATGTCCCAATAACAATAGACAACTGGAGAGATAAGGCGTTGAAGGATGCCAAAGATATCATCTGGAATGACATTCAAGTAAATATTTTGATCTACTCTTTTGTCATTTATAATTTTTTTTCTGTAAAATACATTACTTATAATTGTTTTCATTGCAGACCACTTTTGTTCTTGATGAGGAACGAAAGTCATATGTTTTGAGAGTTGCTGGGAAAATCCATCGTGGATTTAGATCCCATCTCTCAAATTTCTATCTAAAAGATAGAGAAGGAAACACAAATGCTGAACCTCCAAAGATATATCAACATTATATATCAAAGGATGAATGGAGTGCATTTGTTTCCAAACGTTCTGACCCGGCGTTTGTCGTAAGTGATTAATTTATTAGCATTTGTGTTTTATTATTCATATTCGTAGCGTATTTTAAATTTTTACACAATTGCTATTTTTTTTTTATATAGAATATTAGTAAGGCAAATCGCGAACGGGCAAGCAACCCAAAACACCCATACAAGAAATCACGTATGGGATATGCACGCCTTGAACAAAAAATTGTAAGTAATTAAACATCACTTGTAATTTGTATTATAAACTATAGTGTGTAACTAATTTGTATTATTTTGTTTATGATTTTAACGAATAGAGAAAAGACACCCAAGCCGATCAACCCTTGGGTCGTCATATCTTATGGAAGGAAGCGCGTGTTAACAAAGAAGGAGTGGTTGATAATGAAAATGTCAAGAAAGTTGTAGAACTTTGTGTAAGTATATTATCACTTTAATATTTTTTAATATTGTATTTTAAAAATGCTATTGAACTTATCTTTTTAATGTTACATGTATTTTAGGAAACTATTGAACAAAGTTCTGAAACTCAAGAGGGCAACAAGGATACGTGCAGGGACATTCTTGGGAAAGTGTTTAATGTCCCTGAGTATTCCGGTCGAGTGAGGGGGAAAGGATTTGGCGTAACTCCCAAAAGCTTTTTTCCTCAAGAGAAGCGCCAAAAACCTTCCAACGAGGAAGTATTAGAGAAGCTCAGAATCTTATCGGAGCAAGTGGCACTCTTGGTGAATACGAATAAAGACAAGCAACTTCCGGTTCAGCTCCAACCTGAAATACAAATGGAGAGTGAAACCGGGAGTTGCAACGTCGGTTTGAAGAGTATTCCCGAGGTAATTAATTACTTACTACTTACTTGCTTATGTAATTACTTATGTATTAAACAAACTTATATATTAACTGTACTTATGTTTTAACTATTGATGTAGGGTGTCACTACATGTGTCCTATACTTGTCCTCGCCGACTCAACGGAAGGTGGGAAAAGGAATATTGCACAATACTTCGGGAGAAGTATTGCACAATATTCCGATCCCCGCGGGCCATGTCAAAGTATCGCCTACGGTTGCTTTCGAACCAACTGCACCGTTGCCCATACCGGACAACGATGGAGATATGAAGTTCTTAAGCGACGCTATTGGCAGTTACGTGGCATGGCCCACACACCTTGTTGCCCTCGAAAAAAAGATTCCCAAGGACAAATCAGTTACATCTCCCGAAAAGGTTTGTCACATTTATTGCCTAAGGTTTTTTATTTTTTCAGATTCAATAAACTAACATTTTACCTCATTTTTGTAGGTCCAAATAAATAAACCACCCCTACAGCCAAAAAAAGGCAGCAGACCTCAAAAATTGGAGGTTAATAGGGCTGCCAAACTACAAAGGCTGGAGGGTAATAAAGCTGCAAAACTTGCAGCAACAAAAAATCTGGATCGGGGAAAATCGGTCGCTGCTGCTGCTGCTCCTAATAAAAGTCAGCCACGCCTTGGTAAATACGGGGCGTGTCTTGACATCCAAATAAAAAGGAACATGGGCAGCAGCAACGATTCGCCCATTGTACAAATGAATCAAGACATCTTTGGAGATGAGTATATTGAATACCTCGAAAAGGAGCAAATGTACGATCTTCTCGAACATAAGGAGCTGAGTGTTACTGTAATCAGCTTGTACATAAGGTAAAAAATACTTTTAATTGCATTTATTTGTAATTAATTAAATGTATTGGTAATTAATCTAGTTTAAAATTTTCATTGAAGGTTTTTGTACGAGAAGGTCGTGTGCACGAGGAAACTGTCAAATAAATACTCATTCTTGTCTCCGCATAAGATGTCGATGTTCAAACTCGATCCAGACAATGTAAAACACTACATTGTAGATATGTTTTTAAGAAATAAAGAAAGTGATAAATTGTTCTTGGCACCATATAATTCAGGGTACGTAATTTTATCTTTTTTAATTGATGAGAATTTAATTTATTAGTTGTCTATAAACAAAATTGCTTAACCAATTTTTTGTTGTTGTAGGGCACATTGGGTGCTATTTGCAATCAATGCGGTCTCTGAAGTGATATACTATTTGGATCCCGTGCACGGCGATTACACCAATCACCCCGGAATAAAGAATATGCTCGACACGTAAGTAATATTCATTTATTTCTTACATATATATATTTATATATATATATATATAAATATATATATGTAAGAAATAAATGAATATTACTTACGTGTCGAGCATATTCTTTATTCCGGGGTGATTGGTGTAATCGCCGTGCACGGGATCCAAATAGTATATCACTTCAGAGACCGCATTGATTGCAAATAGCACCCAATGTGCCCTACAACAACAAAAAATTGGTTAAGCAATTTTGTTTATAGACAACTAATAAATTAAATTCTCATCAATTAAAAAAGATAAAATTACGTACCCTGAATTATATGGTGCCAAGAACAATTTATCACTTTCTTTATTTCTTAAAAACATATCTACAATGTAGTGTTTTACATTGTCTGGATCGAGTTTGAACATCGACATCTTATGCGGAGACAAGAATGAGTATTTATTTGACAGTTTCCTCGTGCACACGACCTTCTCGTACAAAAACCTTCAATGAAAATTTTAAACTAGATTAATTACCAATACATTTAATTAATTACAAATAAATGCAATTAAAAGTATTTTTTACCTTATGTACAAGCTGATTACAGTAACACTCAGCTCCTTATGTTCGAGAAGATCGTACATTTGCTCCTTTTCGAGGTACTCAATATACTCATCTCCAAAGATGTCTTGATTCATTTGTACAATGGGCGAATCGTTGCTGCTGCCCATGTTCCTTTTTATTTGGATGTCAAGACACGCCCCGTATTTACCAAGGCGTGGCTGACTTTTATTAGGAGCAGCAGCAGCAGCGACCGATTTTCCCCGATCCAGATTTTTTGTTGCTGCAAGTTTTGCAGCTTTATTACCCTCCAGCCTTTGTAGTTTGGCAGCCCTATTAACCTCCAATTTTTGAGGTCTGCTGCCTTTTTTTGGCTGTAGGGGTGGTTTATTTATTTGGACCTACAAAAATGAGGTAAAATGTTAGTTTATTGAATCTGAAAAAATAAAAAACCTTAGGCAATAAATGTGACAAACCTTTTCGGGAGATGTAACTGATTTGTCCTTGGGAATCTTTTTTTCGAGGGCAACAAGGTGTGTGGGCCATGCCACGTAACTGCCAATAGCGTCGCTTAAGAACTTCATATCTCCATCGTTGTCCGGTATGGGCAACGGTGCAGTTGGTTCGAAAGCAACCGTAGGCGATACTTTGACATGGCCCGCGGGGATCGGAATATTGTGCAATACTTCTCCCGAAGTATTGTACAATATTCCTTTTCCCACCTTCCGTTGAGTCGGCGAGGACAAGTATAGGACACATGTAGTGACACCCTACATCAATAGTTAAAACATAAGTACAGTTAATATATAAGTTTGTTTAATACATAAGTAATTACATAAGCAAGTAAGTAGTAAGTAATTAATTACCAAATTAATTATTTGAAATGAAAGGTGCTTTTTAGCTTTTTATGGCACTTTTTTTAAAAAGCGCTGTCTTTTATCTTTGTATCCAAAATTATTTTGATCCAAAATCACTTCACAATCAGTGCACACAACAACAAAACATATTCAAATACCATAAGCAGTTCACACAATCAGTAGAACATAAATCAGAACTCTGTAACTTTTTTAACATATATGTAACTCTGTAATTTACAACCTAAGTAACTACATTCAGATACATATATACAACCTAATTTACAACCTAATTACCTACATTCAGATACGTATATATATATAACCTAATTTACAACCTAAACTACATTCAGATCCATATGCATGTTCATATATTGTGTCCTATGATCATTTACATATAATAACTAACAGAATATACATTATATGCACTAGCTACCATATAATATTCAGATCCCTTGCCCAGCAGCAAGCTATTTCCCAGAAAATCAAATAATTTTCATGTCAAGCACGTACTGACACCATTCTTCCTTTAATTCCATCAGATCTTCCTCAGAATATGATGGACTGGAATTGTCAAAGTACTGCAATATAAAAATTGAACATATTATATTAAGTTAGTATCAAATATATAGATAATTTATATATGAAAATCATATAATGCAAATACCGTACCGTTTCTGGGATAATAGTTTTATTCTTCTCAACAATCTCCTTCATGAATCTCAATATGTAGTACCCACAGTCGATGTTATTTGTTTGACGAGGGCACTTTATTGAGATCCATGTAATGTTATTAGACTTCTGCTTCGACACTTTAGCACCTCTTTGAGCTCGATAAACTTTTAAGGCACTATCGAATGAATAAATGTGATTATTAGAGCATGAATATTTATATATATATATATATATAAATATTCATGCTCTAATAATCACATTTATTCATTCGATAGTGCCTTAAAAGTTTATCGAGCTCAAAGAGGTGCTAAAGTGTCGAAGCAGAAGTCGAATAACATTACATGGATCTCAATAAAGTGCCCTCGTCAAACAAATAACATTGACTGTGGGTACTACATATTGAGATTCATGAAGGAGATTGTTGAGAAGAATAAAACTATTATCCCAGAAACGGTACGGTATTTGCATTATATGATTTTCATATATAAATTATCTATATATTTGATACTAACTTAATATAATATGTTCAATTTTTATATTGCAGTACTTTGCCAATTCCAGTCCATCATATTCTGAGGAAGATCTGATGGAATTAAAGGAAGAATGGTGTCAGTACGTGCTTGACATGAAAATTATTTGATTTTCTGGGAAATAGCTTGTGCTGGGCAAGGGATCTGAATATTATATGGTAGCTAGTGCATATAATGTATATTCTGTTAGTTATTATATGTAAATGATCATAGGACACAATATATGCATATAATGGATCTGTTAGTTATTATATAATGGATCTGAATGTAGGTAATTAGGTTGTAAATTAGGTTGTATATATGTATCTGAATGTAGTTACTTAGGTTGTAAATTACAGAGTTACATATATGTTAAAAAAGTTACAGAGTTCTGATTTATGTTCTATTGATTGTGTGAACTGATTGTCTATAATATGTTCTGTTCTACTGATTGTGAAGTGATTTTGGATCAAAAATAATTTTGGGTACAATGATAAAAGACAGCGCTTTTTAAAAAAAGTGCCATAAAAAGCTAAAAAGCATTTTTCATTTCAAATAATTAATTTACAGCGTTTAAAAAAAAAAAAATACATTTTACAGCGCTTTTTTTAAAAAGCGCTGTAAAATGTTGTTCTAAAGCGCTTTAATGGTGCACCTTCTACAGCGCTTCCGTGAGAAAGCGCTGTAATATGTACAAGAAAAGCGCTGTAAAATGCAGACCCATAATATGAAATTATGGGTGGGCATATTACAGCGCTTTTGTGAGAAAGCGCTGTAATATGCACACCCATATATGAAATTATGGGTAGGCATTTTACAGCGCTTTTTCGAGAAAGCGCTGTAATATGTACGCCCATATATGAAATTATGGGTGGGCAATTTACAGCGCTTTTTCGAGAAAGCGCTGTAATATGTACGCCCATATATGAAATTATGGGTGGGCAATTTACAGCGCTTTTTCGAGAAAGCGCTGTAATATGTACGCCCATATATGAAATTATGGGTGGGCAATTTACAGCGCTTTTTCGAGAAAGCGCTGTAATATGTACGCCCATATATGAAATTATGGGTGGGCATATTACAGCGCTTTTGTGAGAAAGCGCTGTAATATGCACACCCATAACTCATATGACGGGGTGCATATTACAGCGCTTTTTGTGAAGAAGCGCTGTAAAATGTGCATAACAAGCGCGCGTTGTATTTACATGTTTTATAGCGCTTTTATAGAAGCGCTGTTGTATCATTTACAGCGCCCGTTTCCACAGCGCTTATTTTTTTGAAAAAGCGCTGTAAATGGCTTAAAAAAAGCGCTGTAAAAGCCGTTTTTTCGCGTAGTGAAAACTATAACTACCAATATTATGTTATACTCTATTTTTGTTTCAAGCTTGTTGTAACATGTATTTAATATTATCAACATTTTTTACCTTGTTTTTATTTTATTTATCATACAAAAATAATTTTTGAGAATATGATAATTAAAAGATAATATTGATTTTGTAAAAAAAAGTGCATTAAACATTAATTTTGTCTTGATATGTAAAAAAAAGAATGTCCTTTAACATCACGTCCAAACTTAAAATTCATTTGCTTCTAAATAACCTCAAATTCAATAATTTGTCTATACATCTCATGAGTTTTCTCATATCAAATACTAAATAAACATATATGTTTTTTAATGTTAGTTTTAAATAAGGTACAATTACGACAAACCCCGTTTAATTGTTTTATTGCAAGTTATAGTGATTTGTTTAGTCTATTTAAACCCCATTTAATTGTTTTATGTATTAACTATCTTTCACTATTGTTTTTTTGTTTGTTTGTAGAAGATACTTTTAAAATACTTTATAATTTCTAATAGTTTAAACATTTGCACACAGACTACTCAAAAGAAAGTTGATTCAATTGACCTTATTTATATTCCACTTCTTTACTTGTGTATGGAAATAAGTATTCATGCTTCTAAGCTTTGATCCATTTATCTCTAAACTCTTTGTAATTGACAGGTTTTTGTCCCTAAGTGGTTTTTTCTTTTTAATATTTTTTCAAGGTCTTCCATGCAAAGCTTTGTGTCATCTATGTTTTCAAAGGTTTGTACATCTTATCATCTCTATGAGCATTCCTAACCAAGAGCAATTCTCATTTAGAGTATGTCTCGCTATTTAAAAGACAAATACTTTTTTAAATATAATACATTAATACATCTAAAAGGAATAGTATTGTGATCAGATCAAACAATAAACTTGATAGAGGCTTACAAAAAATTACATACGCTAGTTATAATCAATCACAACTTATATCCAACCTTATCGACATAACTTCCCACCCCTAGTAAGAAAACATATCTCCACATATAGGTATTCTCTAAGTAGTTACATAAGAGTGATATAATAATATTGATTTACAATGGTTTTCGGTAATAGTTAATGCTATATATTGAGGTTCAATACATGCATTCAAAACAATATTAGTCAATATGCATAATAATAATAATAATGAGTTTAATTGTCATGCATTATAAGTTTTTTTTTTTTACACCGTTGTCACATCACAAAATTAACATGACTTTTGTTTGTAGTTACGGTAAATGTCTAACATATCTAATGATATATTGATTGTGATTAATTGATAGTATAAAGTTTTTTTACATTTATATTTTACATGAATTCAATCTTATAATCACGTAGTCACTACGCCAAAAATGACATTTTATAGCGCGCCTTTTATAGCGCTTATTAAATATAAGCGCTGTTGTATGATATTTTAAAAATAACGGAGAATACAACAGCGCTTGACAAGCGCTGTAAAAGGCTTGCGCTTTCACATAATTAAAGAACCTATTATAGCGCTTTTTGGAAAAGCGCTGTAAAAGACTTTTAAAAAATAAAATAAGAGGTCTTTTACAGCGCTTTTGAACAAGCGCTTTAAAAGGCTTTTAAAAAAGCGCTGTAATAGGCTTTTAAAAAATAAAATAAGGAGGTATTTTACAACGCTCTTTAAAAAAGCCTGTAATAGGCTTTTAAAAAATAAAATAAGGAGACCTTTTACAGCGTTCTTTAAAAAAGCGATGCAATAGGCTTTAAAAAAAATAAAATAAGGTGGTCTTTTACAGTGCTCTTTAAAAAAGCGCTGTAAAAGACATCCTTATTTTATTTTTTAAAAGCCTATTATAGCGCTTTTTTAAAGAGCGCTGTAAAAGACCTCATTATTTTTTTTTTAAGAACGTTGTAATATGATTTTATATATAACATTAAACCCTTCAGTTTCCTCTTCATTACATAAACTTCACTACGCTTCAGTGTCCTTCTCATTGGGAACACTACTGTCCCTACGAACCATATTGTTAACCATCTCCACTGCAAACCATATTCATATTTGTTACTATCCCTACAAACATTATTATGTACTATTTTCATTGCGAACCCTACTCTGTCATACGAACTGTTCGTATTTCTGCGCATTCTCGTTGTTCCTTCTTAAACGAAACTGTAACCCTACGAACCCTACGTATTTCTTCGCACTCTTCAGGTATTGTATTCATTTATTCATTTATTTCTTACATATATATATATATATATATATATATATATAATGTGTTTGTTAATACTAATAATCACATTTATTTGATAGTGCTTTACAAGTTTTCCGAGCTCAAATGGGTGTTACAATGTCGAAGCAAAAGTCAAATAAATCACATGGATTCCAATAAAGGTTTGAAATACATGCCTTTAAAATTTCATTAACAATCAATGCACAAATATTTATTGACTTATATGTTTTATTTTATAGTGCTCTCGTCAAACTAACAACATAGACTGCAGATCATATATATTGCAATTCATGAAGGAGATTGTTGATATAATCCCAGAAAGAGATCTAACTGAAATAAAGGAATGCACCTATTACAACGCTTTTTTTAAAAAGCGCTGTAAAACTAGTACAACAAACAGCGTGTTTTTATAAGGGATTTACAACGCTTTTTTATTTTAAAGAGCGTTGTTGTATCATTTTACAGCGCTGGATTCTACAGCGTTTTTTTTTTTGAAAAAAATGTTGTAAATGGCTTAAAAAAAAACGCTGTAAAATACCATTTTTGGCGTAGTGAGTATAAGATTAATTTTAGACTTAACTTTTTTTTTCTTCTAGTAACATGATATTTTCATTCGAATGGACGAGTAGATCTAATATAATACAAATTTAAAGTCGCTAAAAAACTAAAATGATGAATCTGCGAGCAATATCACAACATCCAAATTAATAGCATATAACAAAAGATGGCTACAAATGTTTTGACATAATCAAAGTAACTGAATTATTAATGTATTCAGATTTGTAGTGTTGACAACCAAGTCATTAGATGAATCTATAATAGATCAAATCCATCTATTAATCTAAATCACAAACATCACACAAAATAGAAAATAAAAAAACGCCAGCACTAAGACAATAGACAAAACAAGTCGTTCGCTGATGACGAACTTACAAAAAAATACAAGGAAAATCAAAATATATATATAAATTATTTATTTAAATAATAAAATAAAATGATGTAGAAAATATTTTGAAGGCAAAAAATAATTCCAAATCACATCTTTTTAATGGATGAGAAGCAAAAGAAATCAAAAGGCGAGAGATGGGGTTTTTGATCCATATATCCTTTTTTGAATTATTTATCCCAAAATGCCCTAGTTTAAAAAAAATATACAGAAATGCCCTACTTTTTTGCCCCAATTGCTTATCGCAATTTGGGGATGCGACCTCCTGAAGGAGATTTTTTCTCATTTTAACAGATGGTCGCATACTGGGGATGCGACTTGTACTGTGACAAATTTTTTTTTTTGCCATTTAAAGAATATTTGTATTTATTATTAATTATTTTTTGAATAATTTAAAAATAATTAAAATATTTAAAAAATCAAAATACTATTACGAAAAATAATAATAATAAATTTAATAATATTATAAATAATAATAATAATAATAACAATAATAATAATAATAACAATAACAATAACAATGATAATAACAATAACAATAATAATAATAACAACAGTTATAAAATACATTAATAAATAATAATAATAACTTTTATAATATTCTAAATTTAATAAAAATAATAATAGTAATAATAATAATAAAGTAGATTATATTAATAAAATAAAATTAGTTAAATTGAACCAATAAAATCTGTACTTTTTCCTTCAATTTTTTGTATATTAGGCAAAAAAAAGTAAGGCATTTCTGTATATTTTTTTTAAACTAAAGCATTTTAAAGTAAAAAATTCAAAAGAAGGATATATGGATAAAAAATCCGAGAGATGGAGGGAGAGCAGCTATACTAGTTGAATATAAATTAAATAACTCATTTCACTTAACTCGTGGTTGATTGCTAAGTGTAATTCAGCGAAGGAAAAACAGTAAAATAAAAACTTTTACTAATTTTAGTTTTAAATTTTAAAATTATTTATTTTTATAATTTAATTAATAACATACAAATAATTAATACATTTATATTATTTTATACCCGTGTTGATCATGTCTCATTTATGTGAAGTGAGTTAACATAAAATTGAGTTCACCTATAGTACGCAAAGCGAGAGGACACAATAAATATATTTTAATGAAATTTTAATGATAGAAGAACTAATTATGCAAATTTATGAAAATAATTAGATAAAAACTATAATATTATACCTACAAAATATTTGAATCTAACCATTTTTTTTAAAAATTATACATACGAGTGACTATAATTTTCAACATTATAAAACATTTTATATCTATAGTCTAGATACATTAATTTAAAAAATATGAGATAAACAATTTAAATAATAATTTATAAAAATAAAAATATAATATTCTAATTTTATTAGAATAAATAATCATCATTGATTTTAAAAAACGGTACATAAGATATGATAAATCAAATAGTTAAGATTTTGTCCATCTTTACACTCATATTTTTTTATAAATAATAAATAATAATAACAATAACAATAATAAACAATTGCAACCATTTCCCAAAAAAGACGAAACCGAACGGAACCATTAGCATAAAATTAGGGTTAGGGTTTAGGAAAAGATTGAACAAAAAATGGGAACCAAAAAGAAATCAGCAAAGAAGATAGAGCTCGAAGAGGATGCGGCGGATGCGTCAATCACACTAATCAGTGATGACGACGATGAAGCAAACAAGGATCTCAGCCTCGAGATTGTTCAAAAAGCGCTCCTCAGTCGTGCAACAAATCCCCAAAACGACGCCGTATTGAATGTACCAACAGTTATCGCCGCATCCAAAGTTCAATTGAAGGAGAAGAAGAAGAAGAAGAAAAAGAAGAAGCTTGAGTCTGAAATTGAAACTGTAAATGTAGGTCCCATTTTACTTGTTCATTGAAGGTTTAGTTTTTAAAAATTTGATTTTTGTTCCCTTAATTTTCAATAAAAATTGAGTTTTATTAGATTCTGTTTGGATTTACTTACTCGAGCTTATTTGAAATTTATGAAAAAAGGTTTATGATCTGTTTTCAACTTACTTAGGCAAGCTCTTCATGATAGCTTAGGAAAATAGTTTATAACTTATATGAAAATAGTTTAGATTTTTTTTTTTAATCTTTTGTTATAAATAATAGCTTATACACAATTGCTTATATGATAAAATAGTTTATGCTATAAACATTTAAGTACTCTGTTTATCCAAACAGAGTTGTCTTCAACAATTTTTTTTCCATGTTACCTGTCGTTTTCAATGTAAACTGGCCTAGCTCAGTTTGTATAACTAGAAGGGTATATGATTGAAACACACCTTAATTGCTTATTCTGATTAAAATTATTTTGTTTTAAGACAATTATTAGAGTTGAAATGATATATTATTTAGCCAACATTAGTTTTAGAACATTTGGGATTGTGTTTTATGTAGGTTGTTGAGGTTGAAGAAGAAGAAAAGGAAGATGTAGAGAAAATCAAAGCTCCAGAGAAAGAGCAACATGGCGAAGCAGAAACAGGCATGGTTGATCCGAGCGACAATGTTGTTCTGCGTAAGCTGCTTATGAGTTGTAATATTTGTTCTGAACTGTGATGTTGAGAATGCTATGCTAACATTGCATTGGATGTACTGACAGGAGTCACTGGTTCCGACTCGATTAGTGAGGAGATTAAGACTCATAAAAAGAAGAAGAAAAAGAAAAAGCCTGAATCTGAGATTCAAACTGTTAATGTTAGTCTCTGTTAGGCTTGTTCAACTTGAAATAATGAATTTTCTATCCAAAAATAGTTTAAAATTTAGGATTGTCTGTTTTGTTATTTTTGAAACAACAAGTTGTCTTATGTAGGCTGCAATAGTTGAAAATGAAGAAGAAAAGGAATCTGTAGAGACAATTGAAGTCCCGGAGAAAGTAGGGCCCGTTGAAGCAGAAATAGGGGTGGTTGATACTAATGACAATGTTGTTCTGCGTAAGCTGCTTGTGAGTTGAAATATTTATTCTGAAATGTGATGTTGAAAATGCTATTGTGCTGTCTCCAAGGCTTACTTTGGGTATATTTTTTGTTCTATCAGCGTGGTCCGAGGTATTTTGATCCTCCATCAGATAGTGTTTGGGGAACATGCTTTAATTGCGGTGAAGAAGGCCATGCTTCTTTCAACTGTACAGTTGCTAAACGCAAGAAGCCTTGCTTTGTATGTGGCAGTTTGATTCATAATGTCAAAAAATGCACCATGGTATGTCTGGTTTGCTTCTCATATTCTTTTTTCTGTTTGATGGAGCAATATATACTACAGTTACTGACTATATGCCGTAGGTCTGATCGATCTGTGTCTCATGTGTATGCTTATTTTTATTTATTGTCTGAGTCTGTGGTGCCAGGTCTATTTTATTTATTGGGCTCAATTGTCTCGAGTTTGATCTAGTGCTGTCAAATAGAGGCACTATAGTGTTATAGAATAGCGGATTTTGAACAAACCTTTATTGTTCCGCTATGTGATTCAGTGCATAGTGTTCTCAAATAAGTCATGTCAATTGCGGAAAATAACGGTTTGTTCAAATTTCGCTGCGCTGTATTGCTATAAATATTGTGGCGTGCTAATGCTACAGCGTAGCATAATTTAAACAAACTTCTATTTCCGTGTTCGACATTGTAGTTTTTTTGGTTGAAACCAACTGTCTATAAATTGAAACTTACCAATTTCTGCAGAATAAATTACAACTGTTTAATAGACTGTCATATTGGTTTGTCAGTGCTTAAAAGTGTTTTATCATGGTTTACAGTTTATCTAGAATTATAGATTTCCTTTGATTTTCTGTAGGCACGATATTGCTCTAAGTGCAAGATAGTTGGTCACCGGACTAAAGACTGTGATCAAGAGAAGCACACTTGGGGTTCTAATTCTAAAAGCTTGACAATATGCTTGAGATGTGGGAATTCTGGGCATGATATGTTTTTGTGCAAAAATAATTATTCGCAGGATGATCTAAAGGTTGTTGTCATCCATCTCTTTCGGCTTCTTTTTCCTCTTTTTCTTTTTTAGCAAAAGGTTTTTGGTTTAATTCACTTGGATATTAATGGGTACATCAGATATGGATTATGGAGTGTTTGGTTGACGATTGTTTACTTTTCCCTCTTATTGAATAGGAAATTCAATGCTATGTCTGCAAGAATTTTGGCCACTTATGCTGTGTCAACACAACAGATGCTACACCAAACGAATTTTCTTGCTACAAATGTGGTCAAATGGGTCATATTGGTTTGGTAAGTCTTTTAATGGTCTATCGACCATATACGATATTTTCTTCTTTTTTTAAATCATGACAACACATTATGCGCAACTTTTTCTTTCTAAAAGTAGTTAGGTTTGCGTTTCTATCAATTTAATCTTTTTGTCTACTGGGAGTAAGGCCACTAAACTGTTTTAAAAACTTAGACTGGACACATAATTATGTTTTTTAAATTAATTTTTGAGTATGCATAATTATGAAGATCAACTGGTGCAGGCATGTTCAAGGTTGCAAACTGAGAACACCACCAATGCAGCCACTCCTAGTTCATGCTACAAGTGCGGGGAAAAAGGACATTTTGCCCGAGAGTGCTCAAGTTCTGTTAAGGTAATTTTCAATATATGTCTATTAGATTGTAATATAATTCTATCTATTTATCTTTTCTGTCATTGGTTATTTCCCTCCGTAATCTAGACCATCCTTTCTGCCTGGCTCTTTCTTTCCAAGGGTAATTTGGTTTGCTTTTTATTTATAAACCATTCAAAAACTTTGACTTGACAAAGCAAATGAAATTCCAATTTACGAGGATCTATTGATGCAGACAAATTCAAGGTGGCAACCTGAGACCACTGATCCAGCCACACCTAGTTCATGCTATAGGTGCGGTGAAGAAGGACATTTTTCTCGAGAATGCTCAAGTTCTGTTAAGGTGCATATTGGATGTCTTAAAGTTGCTTAAATTATCTTAGCTGTTTGCTATTATCTATTACTATTGGTTTTATGCTTTCTAGCCAGATAATACTTTTATCGTCTTTCAGTTTCTTTTAGAATAACTAAATAAGTCGATTCTTGTCCGCTGCGTCCACCTCCTCAGGTAGGCAACAGGAAACATAAATTATCAAGTACAGAAACCCCAAGATTTCAGAAAGAGAATAGCTACATGGGATATAGGTCTGCTCCACATGAGAGTGGCGAGGCTAGTAAAAAGATAAGACCTCATGAAGAAGAAAGTGACATTAAAACACCAAAGAAGTCAAAGTATAAAGGTGGTTGGATGACAGAGCATCCTGGTGAATTCTCTACTTCAAATTCCAAAAGGGAAATTTGGCGATCTCCAGTATCACCACATACTAAAAATCACTTTTTTAATAATGGTAGTCTCAGTTCTAAGTCTTTTAAGATGAGGAATGATCATGATTATGATGGAACCCCAAATTCTGGAGGATCAGCCAGGTCTTTTCATCACAGATACTCAGCTTCAAGGTTTGGCAACGCGAGTAGTGATGGTTTTGAGAGAATTTACAACAGATGGTAGATTTAGTGTATGATTGGAAACAAGTTAAACTCACCGCCACCGCACATTTGGCTGCATTTCGCAATGGAAATGCAGAAGCTACAAAATGTAGCATCAAAAGGAACCCACCTTTGCATTGTGGCCCCCGCTAAATCAAACACATGCTTAACCAACAGAGTCACCCTTATTTTTTAGTTTTTGAACTCATATTCATGTTTCTTTGTTATTTATTCTTTGTACTTTATTTGTTATACTTCTTTGAACTTGGAGGGGAGGTGTGTCCCCCAAAACTTCATTGTTAAATTAAAAGTGTTTGTCCATCTTCCAAGTAAAGATTAATGTTACAATTATTACAATTTATTTAACCAATTTTACATGTTTTAATGTTTAATCGTGGAATGCACTTCTCTCCTGGGTACCACTTTGATATTTGAAGTTAGGGTTGATTGAGTTGATTTTGAAACCTTGATTTTCTTTTAATGCAACCTAATTCAACAAACACAGGCACTACTTTGATGTTAGAAGTTAGGGTTGATAATGAGTTGAGCTTGAAACCTGATTTTTTTAGTGCAACCTAACCCAATCAGCTTAGACAAATGATGTGTATCAAGTTTGAAATGGTAAAATTGGACCAACTTCATGCTTTGTTATAAACCGACAAAAACACGAACAAAAGCTAGGGATTATTGAAGGGATGATTGGAGAATTATCATTCAGTTTCATATGGAGAAAAAACACATGGATGTGCATGGAGGAAGATAAATTGCCACTCGCAACTCGTCTGTCCATTCGTGTTCGAGCAACATTGATTTGACATGTCTCTCTTACCAAACTTTGACTCACTGGAGATGAAACATTCTCCTAATCTAGGAGTAGTGATGGAGATTTTGTAGATCTTGAAAAAGGAAGGACATAGAGAAGATACAACAAGATAGAGAAAGTCATAACAAGACGTGTAGAAGAGACAAAATAGATGAGTTGAGATATTGGCAAAGTTTTACATTTAAATTTTTTCCATAAATATTAATGTAAGTTATTCTTTGCTCAACAAATGTATGTGGGTTCGAACTCACACACCCACACTCATGCCTCAATAGTGGTACCACTAGAGTACAACATAAGAGAATTGAAAAAAACTTTTTTTTTCTTTTTCTATTTAATTAAGGTCTCACACCACATTCAAATAACTCATAGTAAATTGATATGTGACACCTAATTGTACTATTGATCATTCTACACCAGTCTCAAAATTTTAAGACATAGATTATTTGTAGTCAAGAGATCCACACATTCATACAATTTTAGTCTTTTGATCTTTAATCGAATGATTGAAAATATAACTTTGCAACATATATCTAAAACTGACAATCATAAAGTGTGATCAATATCAAATAAAGGCAATATATCATATCGTTTTTTTAATGAGGTTACCTATTGTTACTTTGTAAGCATTGTATTTTATATTTTATCTTCTCTTATCTAATCACTTATTCACCATAGTTCTCTCGTCTCCACAACATAATTTTTTTCTTATTGACTTTTCTCTGTCTAATATTAAGTTTTATTCAGTATTGTAGGTATATTAGAGTGCAAATTCTTATTTAAACTTCTATATTTTTTTAATCATATAAATTATATCTATGACAATTATTCATTTCATCCAACTTATTTCATTTCCATGATTATTTATCTGCACTTTGCTATTTGGCACCGTGTTTTTTGTTTTTAAAAATAACCTCAAAATGACACTAAACACATAAATGAGTTAAATCAAATACAAGACGAAACACAAAAAGAGAGGATCATCCTCAACCCAAACCCTTTCAACATTCATATTTGACCAAAATGGCATAACTCACATAAACTTTCCCCTTAGAATGATTAAACTGTACTAGCCATCTTAGAATGACCTAACGACTCAAACCCTATTAAGAAACAAAATGACATAACTCACATAAACTTTCCCCTTCTTTTACCATACCATCAACTCCAAACAATCACCCTTCGACAAAAATCATTAAAGCGCCTTTAACAAGTGGTTGCTTACACAAGTCTAATTTATTAGTATTTGTCACATTTTTTCAAATGCATTCACAAAGATTGATCCAGTTTTTGTTTTTTAATTTATTGAGTTCTTTCTAATGAGGATTGCTATTAGAGATGGAAATAAATCCGACCGACCGACAGTGACCTACTACTAGCCTACGTCAAACCTAGGGGTGGGAATAGGCTAGGCCAGGCCAGACTTTGAAAGGCCTGAGCCTGGCCTACGATGAATTTTTGAGGTCTAAGCCTGGTCTACGGCCTATGATAGGCTTTTTTTTTTCGGCCTGAGCCTGGCCTACGGCCTATCATGGTCTGACCTGTAAGCCTCTTTAAAAGCCTTATTCACATTAAAAATAATTTTTTTAACAAAATAATTTAAAAAAATATGAAACAAATACCCTTTAAACCCTAAAAAATGATTTTTGGTTTAAAAGAATAAATTTTTTATTAAAACAAACGCACCCATTATTATCTCTCACGAATGGTCTCAAACAAACTCAGATTATTACCTCTCAAATAAATCATCTCGTGCAACATCATATTTAATAAATATATATATAGATATATATAAAGGTAATAAATAAACAATTATCTATAGCTACATGATGCTCTACCCATATCGATTTATATGATTCTCCATATACCAATACTAATGTGTATATGTATATATATATTAAATAAAAAAATGATTTTTCTAACAAAATAATTTTTTTTAAATATGAAACAAATACCTTTTAAACCCTAAAAAATAGTTTTTGGTTTAAAAGAATAAAGTTTTTATTGAAACAAACGCACCTATTATTATCTCTCAAACAACTCAGAATATTACCTCTAAACAAATCCTCTCAAACAACTCGGAATATTACCTCTCAAACAAACTCATATTCAGTAATAATAAACAATTAGGGTTTCTAAATTTATATACTAATAATATATATATAAAGATAACAAATAAATAGTATTGATTTTTATAAAATAAAAAGTAACAAATAAATAATATCGATTTTTATAAAAAAAATATATTGTTTTCATACATGTTTGTTGGAGTGAGTGCAATGGAAATTAGAAGAAGAAAAAATAGAGAATGGAAAACATATAAAATATATATAGGCCGGCCTGTCATGCCTAATAGGCTTTTTTACAAGTCTGAGCCTGACCTATTTACATAAATAGGCTTTAAAAACAGCCTGAGCCTGACCTTTTTATTAAACAGGCCAGATCAGGCCAGACCATAAGTAGGCCAGGCCATAGGCCCCTGTCGGACGGCCTAGCCTATTCCCATCCCTAAACCCAGACCAGACCAGACTTTTTTCTTAAACATATAAGACAAAAACTTTAAAAAAAACCTATTTAGTTAAAAATGTCATACTACATGTCACTAAGCCTTATAAGCTGATCTATTTAAATAAATATAAATAATATTTTTTTACTATATTAATTATTATATTAAATTTTGATCTTTTTTGTTATATATTTAACTTTTATTAATTTACGCATATTAACATCATTTAGTTTGACATATTTAAATGTATTATTATAAAATATAATTTAAGTATGACGTATATAAAGTTATATTTTTCAAAATGTGATGTTAAATATCAAAATAAAATTTAATTGTCATATTAATTCATTAAAAGATATGTTTGATTACCTATTCAAAAATATTAAAATGAAATATGCTTTTAAGTAGGTTAACATGTCATATTAGACTTTTATCAATACCAGACTCAGACCTAAAAAATATGCATATGACAAACTGCAGGTTAGACTTAGACCTTGAATTTGTTGACATGTCAGACTCGGACTTAACAAAACCTAACTGAGCTCAACCTATTCTCACCCTTACTCACTATCTCATAAATCATAAGTCTATTCAAATCAAGAGATTTACATCCACCGCGAAATTCATATATCCAAATGCCCAATTTCATTAATCAAATTAATAATTTTCCTTATCAATCACCTAACTATTGCTATAACCGTGACAATCGTAACATTAACTTTCCCTTTTTACTTAAAATCTCATTTTATATGTACATTTATTTATGAAGTGGGAAAAACTTTCCTCTTTCCATTTAACTATATTTTTTTTTACTATAAAAATGAAAGATTATCAAATTTTAATAGATCCAATTTAGAGGCCCATTTCCATCAAAACTTATATGTTAAAAAAACTATATTCGTCAAAATATCACTGATAATTAATCAACAAATACTAACATACTCTACATTAACACGTGTAAACCTCATTTTATAATTTACCATTCTACTAAAAATCAAGAGATCCATGCATGCACGTAATCAAACATCACAATCGTTGATTTTTAATCAAACGGCCAATATTATTTTTAACTAAAAACCATAAATATTATAACTTGCAAAATAAATCTAAAATTCATCACCACAATATAGATCATTGGATAAAGATCAAACGGTGTATATTTACGATAGTGTCAATCAACCAACTCATTTCCAAATTTCCCTACTAGAAACTTTCCTATAAACAAACAAACCCACAGTAATTTCAGTAAACACAAAACATACACACAAAGCTCACACATGAAAATAAATAAATAAAAAACAGCTTTATTATTATATTACTCATTTGTTTGAAGTAATGCTTCATTCATTCTCTCACATCCCCAATATAATCAATCAATCTTCCCTCCTAAGATTTTGATTCTCAAAACCACTCTTAACCAAACTCAAAAACCCTAGATTCTCTCTTTTCAATCCATTAATAATTCTCTGAGTTTTTCACCCAAAATATACTCAAAATTCTCAAAATTTCCCCATTTTTTTGTTGCTTCCCATCACAATCACTCACACACCCCATCTTAATTTTTTTTTTTTACCTTTTAATTTCTTCAACTGTTTCTACAAATTCCCCTTTTCATAAATCCCCATTTCTTTACGTGGGTCTACCCAAAATTACCACCTTTTGCTCTTTGATCACCGAATGTGTATGTCCAATTTCAACTCATCAACTCGTTTTTTTTTCTCATCTAATAAATGATTTTTTTTTTTCAAAAGGGTCGAATTTTATGTGGTTATTATTGTGTTTTGTGTTTGAAATTTGAATGATTTTTTATTTGTAACCATTTTTTTGTTTGTGAAAAACAGTTTGCAGTTACAGAAGCAACAATGTCGGATGACATGTTGGTTCATTTTTCGTCAAACTCTTCCAACCAATCGGATCAGTCTTTGCCTACAAAGATTGCTAAGTTGGAAGCTCGAATGGTTGGAAAAGCTTCCTCTGCTGCTTCCCAGCAACAAGGTTGGTCCTCTGTTTCTTCAGCTGGGAAATACAGTGGACCAGCTGAAGAGTTGGTTGAACCTTGCAGTTCCAGTGATTCTGATGATGATGTAAGTCTTAATCATTTTTATCTGCAAGATGGGTTTGGTGCTTTGAGTGTATGAGAGTGTGTTTGTTACAACTTTTTTCGTAATATGATCAATATTTATTTTTAAAATTAATCACGTTTGAATGTTTTGATCTGTTTATGAGGGTTCTTTTTGTTATACTTATTAGTTATTTGGTTGTAGTGATAGGAATTTTCAATGTTGATCTAGTAGCTGGTTGTGGCGATTTTTTTTTTTTTTTGTTGGTTGATTGATGGTTTATTTATTTGATTATGTTTTTGTTGATATAATAAATATATGTGGTATTTTTGTGTGTTCATTTCATTGTTTATGTTATTTTGTTGACAAGATATGTATTTTGTGCGAGTATTTGATTGTTGAATATATGGATAATATTTTGATGGATTGAATTGATAGATTGTCATTAACTTCGTATTTTTGTTCTAGAATGGTGGCGAATTCTTGATTCAAGCCAACACGCGGAAGCGCCTTAAACTTCAAGAAGATGATAATGCTGATGTTTTTGAACGTGTTGAGGTTTGTTTTCATTTGGTGGCTCAGTATACTCGACTCTTTTGCTATAGTGATAGAATAGTTGTGTCTTATTGAGGAGACGGCAATTCGTTGGAAAAGTTGCTTCTGTTTGGCTTCCTTTTAAATACTTTGTTGTTGCAATGTTCCGTTACTCTTTGTTTCAAGAATTGGCCATGTAGTTGTTTTCATTCCAACTGAAAAACTATCACTATATCAGGTTGTTGCTGATGGAAGACAAACCAGTTTGGAGGCCGTGGAGACAAAAAATAATGTTGATGCAAATAGAAAGAAATCTGGTCGTGGAAGAGGGAGTTCTGGTTCAGGTAGGGGTCGTGGTTCCAAAAGTAATGATCAGACCAGAACACAAATTTCTCCCCCAACAATTTCATCCTCAAATGGCCAGATTGAGAATAAAGTAAGCTCCTTGCCATTAAATATTTGGTTCTTTATTGTGTGTCATTTTTCAATCATCCATACCTATCAGTTTTTGCAAACTTTTATTTTTAATTGGAAATTGAACCTATACCCTACACATTTTTGCAAGCATAATTGCAACTCTGACATCTTTATCTGATTCGAATGCTCAATGTCTTGGGTGCCTTTTTATCAGTGCTTTTTTTTTTTGAATGGTTGCCTATAGCACTAGTCAATGTCTTATTAATTTTCTCCATATTCTCGTTACGACAAGGTGTATCTGGCATTGCGGTCTAGTTGCTTCTTTTACCTCTGAGGGTTATGCAATTGTAATATTTCCTTTTTCCATTTATGTTGTACTCCTTCATTGTTCGTTATAAAGCTCATAATTATTTGCAGGATGGTAGACTCAGAGATCAGTTTCATAATGATAATAGTGCTTCATTAGAGGTACGACTTCTAATTTTTGCGAGTTTCACGTGTATATTTTATTATGGTAACTAAAAGAATATGTGGCTTTATATGTAAATTAATAGAAGTTTGATACGACCTCTTTCAATTTTCCTTTCCCCCAACCAGATCGTAATGATATTGCCGATACTTTAAAACTTATTGTGACTTTAATTTTTTTTCCCATCTTTATATTGAATTAGGATGAGAATGCATCTTTACGTGCAAAAGTTGCTGTGTTGGAGGAAGACTTGCGTAAAGCAAAGCTAGAAACCTCTGAGCATCAGAACCTTCGCCAACAGTTAGAAAAGGTATACGAATAATTGTCAAATTGCAAGAAGAGTTAGGAATTAGAAGGATGTTTTCTGAATCTTGAATTGTATGAAGCCATATGATACCGTGATAATTGATAAATAGTTTTAAAAAGGGACACCTATAACTGGAAAAAAAAAATAATTACAACAATTATTTTATTCCAAATTTAACTAAATGGCAATTAATTTGTTATTAACAATAATCATACATGCCATATATAAACTCAGATTTAATGAAATTTAGTCCAAACTCGAAAAATGACAATAATTTACATTTTATTTTCTATAGGAGGTGCAACTGGGCAGTTTGTATTAATCCAACACACTTGTTTTTTTCACTCACCATATGTCTTCCTATCTCTAACGTTTTTCCATATGGAAACCTATCATTCTACCTTTCCTAGCAGGCTTTTCAAGAAAAAAAAAACATTTAAATTATTGTTTTTTTATGCCTTGATTGTGCTCTATAACAGCAGTCAAACAGCGGCGCTATAGCGTAGCGGATTTTGAACAAATTGCTATTGTTACACAATACACTATTTAGCATAAAGTGTTGTCAAATATCGATTATTGTGGCACTTTAGCACTGTAGTATAGCGGAATTTGAACAAACCACTATTTTCCGCAATCCACAATTGATAACACTGCTCTGAAATGGCTTTCTACATACATGTTTTTTAGGAAGAAATTGCGAAAAATTGAACAGTTCATGTCTTTTACCATTGGCGTCACAATTCCAAACCAGGTCTGCTGCGGCCGGTCAACAAATGCCAGTGAAACTCCCAAATTGTGTTATTCAAATTGTATTATTTTTATAACGCTATTTGAGCAAAACTCACCATTTTGAGGACAAAACAACATGGAATTTATTGTGAATTGTAAATATGTTTGTTTTTTTGAAATTGTAAATTGTTAATAGGTATTGAAGGTAATGGAATTGACAGTGGTTGAAATTAATGTGATGATTTTCTGTTTTTTAATGTTTGATTCTGGTACGTGTAGGAACTGAAGGAACTGAGAGATCTTGAACAGCAAATGAAGCCTAAGGTTTGATTATTTTCAGATTCTGATTGCACAATAATTGTGGTTAAAGTTTCCTTCTTGAGTCTATCAAGATAGGTACTCCTATTGTTATACATGTTATTTAAACTATAAAGCCATGGATTCTTTTGTGCAGTGCAATACACTGAATCTTAGAAAAGTTCTTGTTATAGGCTCGCTGCTGCCGTCCCCCATGCATAAAATATAAGTTAAGAACTTAAGCTAGCATATTCACATTTGTTACGTGTATTTTGCAGAGAACAAAAATAATATCTGATTTGCTGATATCAGTTTCAAAGGCTGAGAGACAAGAAGCAAGGCTAAAAGTACGACAAGACTCGTTGAGACTTGGAAATGTTGGTGTAATCAGGTATAGGTGGAGCATCGTGACATTAATTTTTATATAATATTTTTATTTGGGTTTTCTTATTGGTTTGATTATGAATTTTAGAGCTGGAACTGTCTTATCTGAGACCTGGGAAGATGGTCAGGCGTTAAAGGATCTGAATGCCCAGCTTGTACGTTTAATTTCTTTCTCCCCCTTCTTATTTTACCTTTTGGATTTTTGTGCCGGGCTGTTAATTTATTTATTTTCTGTTATTGAGTTTATCATGCACTAATGGTATTTGCAAGTATGATGATGAATGTGATACCCGTTTTTATTGCCTCTTATTAAAGATCTTAAATTGTAAATATTATCAAACTTGGGCCTTTTTAACTTTTGTTGGATTCATGACTAAATACATTTATAAGGATGCTGTTTTGGGACTTCCAAGCGTTCTCGTTTTCAGTTATATTGAGCATTTGCTCGTGGTATATAACTTCTGTTTGGTAGTTGTTTTGCAATTGAAACCATTTCCTGTGATCTGGCAGCAGTTTGCATTGGTAACAACTAACAACTTAGAACACAAATTCCTTTATCTCTTGATTTATGTTTTACAGAAACAACTGCTAGAAACAAAGGAGGCAATTGAGCGGCAGCGCAAGTTATTTAAGAAAAAACAATCTGGTAACAGTCGGTTTCCTTTTTTATTTTAGCATTTGTCTTCCTAAACTTAGAGAAGAGGGGTTGAGTGAACGGCACAAGCGACACTAGCCGTTTTCACTTTCCCTCCTCCTTTATTCTTAGTTTATACCAATTGTCATTATTAACATATATACCATGGATCTTAATAAACCTCCGCATTATGTAATTTGTTTGGATCGACTTATAGCCTTCACTATTTCTCTATTACCCTGATATTTTTTCAATTCATGAATGACCATATGATCCTTAGGATGGCTGATTGACAACCAAGTGATTTAACTCAAGTGGCTGATGAGTTGTAGTTAAGGACAACTCCTTTAGAAGAAACCGAGTTCGAATCCTGGCTAAAACAACCTTGGCCAAACTTTAGTTCGTCCTGAGTGAAATCTGGATTACCAGGGCTCCCTGTAGGAACCCAGAGAGTTAAGATAGAAAAGAAAGATCGCTAATTGACACAATAATTATCTGTTTCAAGCTTTCAGATACTGCTATAGACTATTTTGTATCACATTATTCTGCACACTTTCTAATGGTTTGAGTTTTGTTTTGCTTTGGCCTTTTCTATGGTTGAAGATAAGACTGATGGAATCGATGCAGAGGCTGGATTACTGGAAGATGTTCTCATTCATGATGAAATCTATAAATCTCGACTAGCCAGCATTAAAAGGGTAAGTTGCTAATTCTCCAATTATTCTATTTCCTCTCTATGTTTCTAATGGAAGACCAATTTTCAGGAAGAAGAAGTTGTTTTGCGAGAGAGGGATCGCTATGAACTAGAGAAGGGAAGACTAATTCGTGAAATGAAACGCATACGGGATGAAGATGGTTCGCGTTTCAACAACTTTCAGATTCTAAACCATCGCTACGCCCTTCTAAACCTTCTTGGAAAGGGAGGATTCAGCGAGGTGTACAAGGTCTAAATTTTATAGTACAATAGTAATCACTGTCATATTTATATTATTACTTTAGCAAATACCTTACAAGGTTGAGTTAGTAAAACCAGAATCCTAGAGACTTCCTTTGCCTATATTGGCAATTGTAAATAAATACCTTTTTGCAGTGATTTGAAGTAAGAAATTTCCAGCAGGCTTTTGACTTGGTGGATCATAGATACGTCGCTTGCAAGCTTCATGGTTTAAATGCTCAATGGAGTGAAGAGAAGAAACAAAGTTACATAAGACATGCAATTCGGGAGTATAACATTCACAAGACCTTGGTCCATCGTCACATTGTTCGTTTATGGGACATCTTTGAGATTGATCCAAATACATTCTGCACTGTTCTAGAGTATTGCAGCGGTATATGCACCTCATCTGTTTTACGAAGATCATTATTTGATTGACTTTTGTAACATAGACTATAAATATTGCCTGTTTGATTTTTGTTTTGTTTACCACTCCTTTCTTTGCTATACCAGGGAAAGATCTTGATGCTGTTCTTAAAGCAACGCCTATTTTGCCTGAGAGGGAGGCTAGGGTCATTTTAGTTCAGATTTTTCAAGGCCTTATTTACATGAATAAAAGAACACTGAAGATTATTCATTATGATTTAAAGCCGGGAAATGTTTTGTTTGATGAGCTTGGTATTGCCAAAGTAACTGATTTTGGTCTTAGCAAGATAGTGGAGAATGATGTGGGATCCCAGGGCATGGAGCTTACATCTCAGGGGGCTGGAACATATTGGTAAGTGACGAAGATAATTGTTGTAGGATTTCAAGTTTTGAAATGGTTCAAATTTAGTTGGTTTTAAGCTTCAGTCTCTTCAATATACTTGAACTTTGTTACTCCTTTCATGTTTCCATGATTTTTCTACATTTGCTTTAATAAAACCTCTTTACGCCTTCTTTTCTTTTTTGATTTGCAGGTATTTGCCGCCTGAATGCTTTGAGCTCAGCAAAACACCTCTTATATCATCCAAGGTCAATAATTTCCTATGTTGTGAATATATGGATTGTTCTTTTGTGTTTGATCAATTCTCAATTTGACAATCATGTTAGTCACTGATATATTTCACTTTAACACGTGTCATGATGGTTATTGTGCAAAGTTGCAAACAACTAAGGGTCTGGTCAGATTGACTTATTCGAGCTTATCTATTGAAAACGCTTGTGAGACAATTTGGGAGAACTTATAAAAACAATTCATGACGTGTCGATAAGCTATTTTCAGCTTATTTTCACAAGGTCTCTAGGATAACTTATGAAAATAGCTTACATGAAAATAATTTGACTATATTTTATCTTTTATTATAGAAATGACTTATATATAAACACTTGTATGAGAAGTGTTTATGCTTAAAGCACTTAATTTAGTTTAATCCAAATCGGACTATTGGATAATCATCTAACGTGATTACTCTAACTTGTGGAAAAACAGGTTGATGTCTGGTCTGCTGGTATTCTGTTCTACCAAATGCTCTTTGGCAGGCGTCCTTTCGGACATGACCAAACACAAGAGAGAATACTTCGTGAAGACACAATTATTAAGGCACGCAAGGTCGAATTTCCCCCTAAACCTACCGTTTCTAATGAGGCAAAGGTTAGTTGAGTCCTTTTTTCGATGATTACTCCCTGTGGCTAATTGTTCTCTGGCCATCTTTCATTTATTTATATTATTTTATTATTCAGTGGTGGATACAATCTTTGCTTGTTGTAGGTTATATTTGTTGCACAAAAAATCAACTTTATTCCCTGCCCAAGCACAATTTATAATTTATTCCATCCTTAGTTTGGTGTTCATTTTTTAAATTTAGCTTAAAAAGATGTAGTGTTTGAAATATTGTCATAAAATACATCTATGTATGTAACAAACTATGAAGTAGTTAAAGTCTCAGCCGTTGATTTCGAATCAATAATTATAATTCTGCATTGTATTTGTTAAAGAGCACTCCTCACTTTAATGGTGCTAACTCCAAAAAAATATAGTACCTACTATCTGTAATTCTTACTATGAAACTTGACAATTATCTCTAATGTGTCAGGAATTTATTCGGCGGTGTCTAACATATAACCAGGGCGAGAGACCAGATGTATTAACCATAGCTCAAGATCCATATCTCACTTACTTAAAGAAGTAGTGATGTTCATTGACATGGCTTTGTTACCCTCACCCCACCAAAATAAAGCATATGGGGGGGACTTATCATCAAACTTCAGACACTGAATATATGTCAAATTTTGTATAGCCTGTGAAGATTTTCTGATCTCAAATGAGGCAGAGAAAGGATGTTTCCCCATTCTCAAAGGAAGTCTTGTTGTCTTCACACATTTATCTTCTGGTTCAAAATATTGGAGTGGCAAAAGGCAAGTTGGTTTTACTTGTGACCTTAAAACGGTCATGATGTATAGGTGAGAGAAGGTTTTCTTGATTTTTTTTAATAATCTTCTTGCCACCATTATAGGATTTTATTGCATATTGATTGGCTACTTTTTTCTTTTAATTTGTGGAGAGTTGTTTTAAAGACAAAATTTGGTTAAGGGTTTGTTTGTGTTAAATTGGACTAACCATATGGGCAACATCTACCATGAACTACCCCAATAGATGGTTTGGCCTAATATGTGGTGCTTGGTACAAAAGTAGTTTTCAACCATTGGATGTGATGTATTTCAATCAAACGGCCGTGATAAAATAATGATATAAACATTTTGTTGTTTGCAACTTGGCCCCGTATTCTTTTTAGTTCCGCGCTTGTTCAATTTTAGTGATCCAATGTTTGAAATCTAGGGTTCCTCAGTTCCTTTCTTGATTGCAACTGTACATAGTCAAAATTTTCAAAACTTCCTTCAACAAAGTAGTAAGCCATATTACATACCGGAAGCTACAATTAACCTTACCAAAATAGTAAAGGTAAAAAGTTAAGGAAAAATTAATGAATTATAAATTTCAAATGGCTTCTCAAGAAAACACTTTAATATAAGCTATTGAGATTAATTAATTAACAAAATTCATCTCCTTTAGTTAGTTTTTATAAGTTAGTCAAATAAGCAATAAGCTAGCTTATTAGTCTTGTTAAACAATGGGTATATGTTTCTTGCAAAGATGTACCACCCTTTTGGCTAAGATACCTTCCTTTAAAAACAACAGTGCCAAAAGTATCCTCTCCTCTTCACAACACCCTTTCTAACTTCATTACGAGCTTGATTGGCTCTTCAACTTTCTAGGACTACTTTTTCTTACTTAGTTCAATTTCTAAAATTTACTCAAGAACACAACTATATTTTCGCAGTTATATTTTTAGAAGAAAACTTTGATCACCGCCTACATTTATTCAAAGAAAAAACATCTAGAAAACCGTTTGCTTGTGAAATATTTTATAAAAATTGTGTTAATTTTACTCGTTAATAAGAATGCAAAATATTTTGAATATAATTATCTACACCTTTAAAAACAATGAAAATATCAAAATAAAGAAAAAAATTATCAAAAATATATTTTTATAAAATAATATTTTATCTTATCTCTAAGACAATGATTTACTTCAAGAGTTTTTTAATATAAAAACAAACGCACATTTTAGAAGAAAAAAATATTGTCACAAAGTAAACGATCATAATTTAATTAAAAAAAAAACATAATTGTAATCTTTATAATCAATTGAGTAGAATTAAAAAAGATGAATACAATTTATATGAATGAAAGTAATGAAGATGAACAAAATTAGGTTGAAGTAAGACTCGTCATTAAAGAGACAAAGTTGAAGAAGTAGAAGACAAACAAACATAGTTTTTCTAAAAATATGACCAAGGTATTGTGATTTCAAATAAACAAAAAGGTATAAATAAAATATTTTTTAGATCACAAAAACAAGTGTTTAACAAAAAGTAGTGATGCAAAAATCATCCATCCTTTTTACTCCTAAAGTTTGGGTCAATATGATCGTAATCCAAAAAAATAGAAATCTTTAACGGAGAACAAGACATCAACCAATATAAAATACGGACAAAGTTTGAACCAACTATTGAATTACCCTTTCCCGTCTCAAAAATTTTAGAGCACATAATGTTTCTTTTTACTCATTGGTTCACAAATCGACACTCATTATCTCATAAAATAAATTACTACATTAATTTTTTTGGAGTCTTACACATAATTTTATACATTGAGTGTTCACTTTCTATCACTTTATTTATACATTTGAAGACAAAATTTATTTATTATTTATGTCTTAAATTATTAATAATATTATTTTTACATAAACTCGTAATATTCATCATCTTCAAATTGAATTTATTATCAATTTCAAGATTTATAACTCAAATCTTCAAGTAAACATATATTTATCTCTGACAACAACAACACTAAATTTATCAAATAAATAAACTCATATTTTCTTCTTTTAGATAGAAATATAAGTTTATTTTAAAGATTTGAGTTATGAATTTGATGAAAATTTAAATTTTATTGAAGATGATAATTAATTTTATGAGTTTTGTTTAAAGATGATGATAAACTTTTGTATTTCTGTAAAAAAAAAAAATAACATTGTTACATTTTAAAACATAAAAAATAAAATCATTACTTAAAATTAAATAAAACATCAATTCAAGATAAAAAAAATAAATGACTGATTTATTAACTAAAATTAAATTAAAGAATTGCAAGAAATATGTTGTCTATTATCAATTAAGAGAAACAATATCTTAATTCATTTTTCTATAATTCCTATTTAAATATAGCTGACTTGACATATACAATTTCAAATAAACCACTAATTACATAATTATTGACATTAATATATATTCATAATAATTTATTAACATTGATATACCCAAAATAAATTAATTTTTTTATCTACTTCACTTTTATTTAACAAATAATTAATTGAAAAAATTATGCAATTATATTTTATACGTCTTTGTCTATCATTACTTATAACTTTCCAAACATATTCCCAATTTTATAAATTGATATACCATTTTTATAAATCACGTAAAGAAATAATATTAAGTTTATATAAATCAGTAACTCGTGCGAAGGGAACAGATATTTTGTTAATTATATATATAAGAAAAAACTGAATTTAGAATATTTTCCTTAACCATTAGTCAACGTATCGCAGAGTTCATATCGTGACGGAATATTGACGTCTACCGTCTTGGTTTACTAAGATTTTTGTTATGGTAGAAAACGAAAACAAAAAACATTTTCCCTCATATTTGGCGCTTCTTTTTTTCCCCCCATTCCCTCCACGTTCCCCGAATCACTAAAGTTCACTCCCGTAGCGCACGGTTTATCCTTCGCACCCAAAACACGCTAAAATACAAAACCAATAACAGAAAGCTTCAACTTCAACTTTGCTACTCCATTCTACTCAACTTTCTCCCAGGTACGTTTTCTCTCGCTCTTCAACTATACTCTTCACTCAATTTCGTTGATCTCTTCAAATTCTTCACACGTTTATGCTTTTCGTTCGTCTTTTCGCTGTAATGTTTTTTTTTCTTCTCATTTCCAATGAAAAACCCGTTGAAACCCTAAAACGATTTCCGAAGCAGATTTTACTTAATTTTCTCGCTCCGCTACTTGATTTCGATGCTAAAGCGTGAATGAATACTTGTTTCTATGATTTCGAGCATGATTTTCCGTAGCTGTTATGAGTTTTTTGATTTTAGAGCCGAAACTGTCTTGTTTTTGACACTGCTTTAGAAGTAGGACGCATTGGAAAATTAGGTTATTTCATTTTTGAGTTTAATATTGTTTTACTGGTTCTGTTAATATGCTATATGCCTATATCACGAATGAAATGATTTTTGAATTTTATTGTGAATTTTGATGTTACCTTGTTTAAGCTTTTACATTTAAGCTTATGGTGTTGTTTGAGAAAACGTGTGTATAATTTTGGATTGTGTTTCTAATATAATCATGCTTATGGAGGTTTTATTTGTTTGCTCTTGTAGGTTTGGTTATGATAGTTTCAACATGTTTATTAAGCAGGTAATTGTGCTTTGATACATTTATTACTTTTCATTTGCGTTTATTTTTGCTGTAATATACCATTAGCTACTTTTTCGCATTTCAACTTTTTTTTCTTAGGTATCCTTTTATGTTGTTGCTTTTTGAAGTTGTTTCCTTGCTGAATGGACTTCTGATGTACTTGTATATTTTTTTAAAAGGTTGTGATTGAAGGTTTCAAGAGTTACCGAGAGCAAATTGCCACAGAGGATTTCAGTCCTAAAGTTAATTGTGTTGGTAATAATTTTACTGAAAAACTTAGATGTTTTCTTATATTGATTCAGCATAATCCTTTGAAATGAATGATTTGGGCACAATGTTGTCAAATAGCAGCTATATAGCATAGCGGATTTTGATGAATTTGCTATGAAAGCCTTGATGCTATCCTAGTTTCGCTACTAGGACAAAAGTGGCCGCTATTCTAGTTTCTTGTAGCAGCAATAGCGGGAATTAAAAATCAAATTTTAGGTATTTTAAAATAATAAAACTGAAAATTTTGCACCGAGTGCCAGACGTGGCCTGTTTTTATTATAGGAAAACTAAAAAGTTATTGAGTATTCCCATTCCTTTTTTTTATTTGTATGCAACATGTCTTTTTTATATATAATTTACTTATTTTGACCTCTATGCGGCCTCCGCTATTTGACCGCAACTCTATCCGCTGCTTCACATAGCGGATTTTTGGTGTTTTGCTATTTTCCACATGTCGCTATTGTTAACACTGTTTGGGCATATCATTCATGACATATCATGATGGCAGCTCAACTAAGTATAATGTTGATACGATAATTCAGTCAAGTGTCGTTTGTGTACATCATAGCTTGTAGAAACCTACTATTAGTTTTTATTTTTATAATAACAAATGATATTTGTCGGCATAGTTTGTATTTGTAAATTGTTTTTTTTAAACAATTGCAGATAGACATAAATATAATATTACTCTTTATAAAATGGAAACTTTATACTATGTTATGATCCTATTTGGCCGAATTACATTATTTGTTCATTACATAATACATAGTCTTCATTTTCATGATTTCTTTATACTCTGATCATTCTTCTATCTAATTTAATGTGAAGTTGCTTCAAAAAGTCATTTTGCATCTTTCCTGTTTTGGTTAAATTAATGTGCTACAATTGTTTTTGTTAGTAACATCACTAGTATCTGTTTGCTCTTTTTTTTTTGCAGTTGGTGCTAATGGATCTGGTAAAACAAACTTTTTCCATGGTAAGATAATTGCCGTTTCTTTGTCCTGTGCCACTGTACTCATTACTTGACCAGCTTTTACTGTTTGTGAAGAAGCTGAAACTGGATCTCTCACCTTGAATTTGCCACTCCTTTTTCCCCCCCTTTTCTTTTGTATGTAGCCATTCGATTTGTATTGAGTGATCTCTTTCAGAACCTACGCAGTGAGGATAGGCATGCACTACTCCATGTACGGCACATTTCATACTTCCTCTTATGATACTTTTGGCTCCTACCAAGGACTAATCGATTGTAGAATTTGATAATGCTAAGATGAATTATTCTCTTTACAGGAAGGGGCTGGACACCAGGTTTTATCTGCATTTGTGGAGATTGTGTTTGATAATTCGGACAATCGTATCCCGGTAATATTTTAAAAATAATAGTTTCATTTCTATTTTCTATAATAGTTTCATTGCGCGTAAATTTTATCCTGACCAGTGTTGTCAATGGCGGAGAGCCAAAAATTCGCCATATAAGTATGGCGGATGGTGTATGGCCAATGTTGTTAAGATCGTTAAAAAAATCGTAGAATTGTCCAATTTTGCGATCTTGTTCACCCCTTCAGATATTCATTGTGCTCAGAATTGTATTTAGCTTGAATTGCGTGAGATTGCTTCGAAGATTGCAAAAATCGTGAGATCGAGGGATTTCCTGCCATCCCAAAAACTTGATTTTCTGGTTGATTTCTTGTGACCCACGTCCCAAAATTGTGACTGAAACTCTAAAGAACCTTCCCTCCGACGACTTCCCCGCCATCACCCATGTTTTCCGACCACTAAAGTGTTGAGCAAATAGCAAAAGAAGAAAGTGAATGAAAGCGGCGGCTGTTTCGTTTTAACTCGTAATACCTAGATGGGGAATTAAGGTAGAGACTATTTACATTTGGGTTTTCTCTTGTTTTGGGCCCATCTGTTAATTAAATGAGCACTTTTTTATGGAAAAAAGGGACAAAAGTTTGAAACAAAAATGAGAGGTTCACGCAGATTTGTTAAAAAATAGTTTTGTCATCTATATCTAAGAAGCATATATTGTTTTAGACAATATTTTTTAAGACAGAATAATAATTGTAAAAACTTATAATCAATATATTTTATATTATATAGATAAACAATAACTATATTATATATATTTTATCATACTTTGTTGTTTTAGGAAGATCTTCCAATCTTTGTTACGATTCTACATTTTATGATGTTGTAATCCCCTCCTGATCTGCCCTAGGATCTCAATCTTGACAACACTGGGTATATTGGCCTATAGCGGAAAAAAAGATATATATAATTAAAAACACAGAAATAAACAAAAAAAATACTGTATTAGATAAATAGAATTATAATAGCAATTTATATAAAATGAGACAAATAAATTAAGAAAAGAATTTAACAATCAACAGATAAGCAAATGAATACTTGGAAAATTAAGAAAAAAGTGAATAGACTCTCCATATACTTGGAACAGAGATGGTACGAAAAAAGGAGAGAAAAAAGTATTACAGAAATTTAAGAAATAAAATAAAAAATGTGGCCTTCCCAAGATCGTTGCAGTCGCTGTCGATGAAGGTCGTGCATGTAGTGGTAGCCGTGGATGGTGGTCACATAGGTGGTGGTTGCATGGGGTAAGGTCGCCGTTGGTGGCGGCTTCCTGAGGTAAGGTTGCCTTGGATTATGGTTGCGCGGAGTAGGATCTCTATGTGTGGTGGTTGCGCGGGGTTAGTCATTGACGAGAAGAGAAGAGGTAAAACAAAATCAATAAATGTTTGCTCAAGGGTTTTAATTCATTTGGGCCTGGTGCAGGCCGGGTCACACGGCTGAAACCATGTTTTCTTCAATTCTCAAGAGTTTTTTCATTTTTCTGCCATGGCCGGCAACTTCATTCTGTCCGCCATGCTAAAACGATAGGCCACTGCCCATGTATGGTGGTTTTCGACAACACTGATCCTGTTGCATGATTGCCATGGCAAGGAAAATGACTTTATCTAGAAACTTTTTATTGAGCATTTTGGCAAAGATTCTGATAAGTAATCAGCTTTTTTTCTCGCTATCTTTACTATATCAATCTCTACATTTTTAAATGTTGGATGGTTGGGTATTTATTATTTCTTTTGCACTGAATGCTACATTATGGGTTTTGCTGCTCAATCTATCAACATAAAGAATCTATAGGCAAAAAAGGAATCCAATACAAGAGATATTTTGAATTCAGCTAACTGAAGACTTGTAAATTGTGATGACTGGATGAGTATTCATTATTACTTTCATTTTCCTCTTCTAATTTTGTCATTTTTTACTCACCTTTTTTCTATCTTGAATTATTCCAATTATGGATGGGTTTGGCATTGTTCTCAGGGTTCTGATTGTGCCTACTAACTTAGTTTTTATTTGAAAAACTTTATGATACAATTTCATTTGTTTGGAACTTGCTCTAAGTTGTTCATAAAATCACTTGATTGGTGCTTGGCGATGTACTTCTTTTTTACATTGTATCTGAATAGCTTTCTTTTTTACTTTCTTTATTATTCAAGTGCTTTATTTTTGATAACCACTTATTTGGGGAATTTGCTCATGTACTTTATCTTGGTATTTATTTGTGTCGGTGAATAGGTTGATAAGGAGGAAGTGCACTTACGCCGGACAATTGGTTTGAAAAAGGATGAATATTTTCTCGATGGAAAACACATAACGTGAGTATAATAAATTATGGCACAGAGCACATACTATACATTTATTTTTATATAAATTGGCATTTTATCTTATGCTCTTTGGTTATTTGAGTATTTATTTACCTACGTCCTAAAGAAAGGTGATAAATAATTTGCAGAAAAACTGAAGTGATGAATTTACTGGAAAGTGCTGGGTTCTCTCGTTCAAATCCATATTATGTTGTACAACAAGGAAAGGTATTGGTGTATGCTGATGCTGCTATGATTTGGTTTTTAAAGTTGTTATAATGATAAAACTTTGAAGTAATTACTAAACTTGCTCATTTCTTGCTCTTGCCTAGATAGCATCTCTAACCTTGATGAAAGACTCTGAACGGTTGGATTTACTGAAGGAAATAGGTGGTACTAGAGTTTATGAGGAGAGGCGTCGTGAAAGTTTGAAAATAATGCAGGATACTGGCAAGTCTTTCCTACTTTTTTGTTTTTTAAATTTCTGATTTTTTATCTTTTATGTTTATTGTTATAGATGTTATTATCATGTATTTTTCCGTGAAACAGGTAACAAACGAAAACAAATTATCCAAGTTGTACAGTATTTAGACGAGAGGTTGAAGGAACTAGATGAGGAGAAAGAGGAGCTTAGAAAATATCAGCAATTTGACAAGCAGAGAAAATCGTTGGAATATGCCATATATAACAAAGAAGTTCTAGATGCTCAGCAAAAACTTGTAGAGGTTATCTATATTAAAATGTTTCTCCATTTTTAATTATTTAAGTGATTTCTTACCATGTTTTATTCTTTGAATTTATTTCTTCCTTGATGATTGGATTGTCAATCACATCCATTTTGGTGATATGTAGTTTTTAAATGCGATCACACAGTGCAATTATTGGCAGTTTATAATTGTAAACACTAAATTTTTTTGTCGGTCTTTATAGATCAATCATAAATTAGGATTTCAGTTATTTTAATTGTTCTTGGCATTTTTTAATTCTGGTTTTAATATATTTGATTTCTGATGACTGAAGTTCAATGCTTGACTCCTTGTTTTAGATAGAAGAAGCTCGGACCAAAATTTCTGAAATATCAGCAAAGAAGTATAATGAGGTTCTTGATGCACATGAAAAATCCAAAGATTTGGAGAATAATTTGAAAGATATAACAAAGGAACTTCAAAACTTGAACAAAGAAAAAGAAGTTATTGAAAAGCGACGAACATCGGCACTAAAGAAGCACACAGAGCTTGAGCTTGATGTCAAAGACTTACAAGAGAAGAGATCTAGAAATATCCGTTCCAAAGTATTATTCTAATGATGGTATCACATTATGAGTTCTGTTGAATGGGGTAGTTCTGTTCGTGATTTATCTTTTACCTACATGCTTTCAGGAAGATGCTGCAAAACAATTGGAGATACTTGAGAATGAAATTAAAGACTCAATGAATGAGCTGGACAAAATCCGTCCTTTATACGATGATCAAGTTCAGAAAGAAAAAGACATTGCTAAGCGGTATGCTTTGGTTGTACTTGTCTACCGCTATGCTTCAATAAAGCACATTGCATGCATTTTGACATTCGGGATTGTTTGTTACCTCTAATAATTAAAATAGAGTTACATGCTTACAGATAGTATGTGCATTAGCATGTGACTGAAGAAATGAAATTATTTCCATACTTATTGCGGATCTTCAGCAGTTACTCATAAGCATTTCTTACAAATATATGAATTGTTAGAATAATGGAGCGCGAGAAGCAACTCAGTATACTTTATCAAAAGCAAGGGCGTGCAACACAGTTTTCGAGTAAAGCTGCTCGTGATAAGTGGCTTCAAAAGGAGATTGATGATCTTGAACGGGTGCTCTCTTCAAACACAACGCAGGCAAGTATTCATTTAATGGCACGATATTCTGAATTGAACAGAATACTGTTTTTTCTTTGATGCATGGAGTTATCACCTTTTCATTAGGCTTTTAACTATTTTCTATTAATTTTAGCTCAATAAACAGAAATGACATCTATGTGCTCCATTGCATATACATTTTTTCTGCATAACAGATTAATATTATTAGACAATAGAATGAAAGAAGCATAAGATCAAGGGATATGATATCCCCTTGGAATGAACTTTATCGTGCAATTACTATAACAAACAAAATCATATAAGCTTGTTAGTCTTATATAGTATTGTTGTCTAAAAGGCTCTGCACCATCGAATTATAACAGTTTCTACCAGAGGCGAAAATTCACTTTATTCAAGATGAATTACTTCTACTTTATACTCCTCTTTACTGACTGTGCTTCATTGCAATATTGTTGTGTTTCCTGATACCTTGACCGAGTTTGGTCTTGCTGTTGTTTATTAGAAGCTGCTTGTAGAAGCAAGTTATATATGTTTCCACGAAATCTAATTGATTTATTTAGGAAGTTTTATGTTAATTATTGTTTAAGAATGAAAAGCAGAAGCCAGCTAACTTTTGCTTTTGAAGTCTACTTTGCCTCTGATTTTTAAAAGCTGCCCCTCTAAACTACTGGCAGTTTTTCTATAGCAGGCTTTTCAGCAGTTTGCTAGACACTTGAAATTTGTTAATTGTTCTTATAATGAGTAGCAGCATATTAGTGAAAATGGTCTCTTACTCTTCTAAATGGATGCTTTATGTAGATAAGTTAATAGGAATTGGGTTATATAGATTTTTAATTTTTTTTCCGATTTCCTAAATCCCATGTTATGTTCATAAATCCTATTGGTTGTTGAGCCATGCGATACTTATATTAATAAGGTTGATATGTTAAATTTTGTTGACCTAGTATTTATAAAGGTAGTGGAACTTGAGTATTAATCCCTGATGTGATTAATCAGTCAGTGTAGTCAATAGTGTGCTATAGCACCGTAGCAGAGCAGCCCCTGGCCGTTGCAGGACACGCCATTGCGGCCCCTGTTCCAAACAGTGGAGTTTGCAAAGAGATGGCTCCACACCTTAGAATTAGATAAAAATTCTCAAACATAATCCCTTAAGGTTTAAGCATTAAGACACACACACACACATTAAGGAATTTTGAAATTATAAAACATCGAAATAGTGCGACCACCACAGCTAGCTGTTGAGTTTTTATACACACACACACATATATTATATAGTATACATGATATAAATTGTATAAAAATTACAAAATAATGACCGTCCCACTTTCCACTATCATGTTATAGTGTTTTTGGGGTTTGCTGCTATGCTCCACTATGTGTTTTCTAACACAGATTAACACCCCTTACCATTGTCTTGTACTGTTACAGAAACTCTGGTTTCTTCTATTTTGCTTTCTTGTTTTTTATTTTTGTTTTCTTGCCACAGGAGAAAAAGCTGATTGAAGAAATTGTACGGCTTAATGATGAAATGCATGGTTGTGATGAGAATATCAAGAGCCGTAGAACAAATATTACTACTTTAGAATCTCAAATTGCTCAGTCACGTGAAGGGTTTAACAATTATAAAGTAGAAAGAGACGAGCTTCATGATCAGAGGAAGTTCGTATATCTTGTCTTTTTTCTGTGATGTCTATATAAATATATATTTTCTGGATGAGAAAAGATTCATTGAAGAGAAGAAAGTAAGAGTAGAATGAAGGATTAGGATGGATTGTAGCAAAAATAAAAAGGAGAAAACATATATTATTTCTTACTTTTCATAGTCAATAAGACTATTCTTATGATTTGATTATAGGTCCTTATGGAGCCGAGAGAATAAACTTACTGCTGAAATTGATAAATTGAGAGCTGAAGTTGAGAAGGCTGAAAAGAGTCTTGATCATGCAATTCCTGGAGTGAGTAGCCCATCTTTCTAGCTTCTTTTAGCATGGTATTTTCTTAATGCATAAAATGTTTGGATTCCTTATGGTATTTCATAGGTATTGCACCTTTGACTACGTGTGAGGTACTTTTTGCTTGTTTATTGTATATAATTTTAATGATTCGTACATACCCTGTCTGAAGTAACATAACCTGTGCTCATTGATGTAAATGTTTTTCTACAAACTTAGGAATGATCTCGACTTTTTCCTTTAAGTGTTTTTACAACTTTTTTACGACCTATAATGACTTCTGATCCAAGAGAAACTGCGGATTCTCTTTCACCCCCAAAATGATGATGACATTTAGGTGATAAATGAAATAAAGGGATTCTATTCTGTGGTGGCGTACTTATTATTTTTTAAATTAAATATGCTAAAAAGGATAACCTGGTGCTATTAATGCCCCACCATGGAGGGGTCTATGGAAGGGTCAAACCTATTATGGATCTATTATAGGCAACTTTGCATTTGCAAGTGCTAATTCCATTATTTGAACCTGTGACCCATTCACACTAGCCATTCGAACTGCTGCAACATGTCTCCCTTTCAATTATAATTGGTAAACGAATTTAATAATTGCTACAAAGTTATACAGGGTTATAATTAAAGTATCTTTGTGAGTTTTAAAAATATAATTGCTACAAAGTTATATAGTGTTATAATCAAAGGATCTTTGTGAGGTTTAAAAATATAATGGGGGAAAATAAGATTTCGAGATCGATGCCAATTAAGGATGTGATCACTCTCTTTCTGGTTCTGATTCCGAAATAAATATTTTGGATTGTTTCTTTAGTAAAGGATTTTGTTCTCTGTAATGATTTTTGATATTTGTGCCTCAGTTTTGTTTATCTAATACTACCTTTGGTCCTATATATAAAAGAAAGTAGAGTCAACAAAAATGGACGTATTTGGTCTAAAATTTAAACCAAATATATCAACTTTTGTTGACCCAAGTTTATCTTATATATTGGACCCAATGTTGTCAAGTTTATCTTATATCTTGGACCCAATGTTGTCAATTGTAGATCACGGTAAATAGCCGTTTGTTCAAATTCCGCTACACTAGTGTTATAATGCTGCAATAGCGGCTATTTGACAACACTTTGTACTAAATAGTGTATCGCGAAGCAATAGCGATACATGCAAATTCCGCTATGTTATAGCACTATTGCGGCTATTTGACAACACTAATAGGGCCTGAGGTAGTATTGAGCAATGTAAATGTAGACTACTTGGCATTTGAGAAGATTGTATGCTATTATTATCTGTCTAGTTTAGGGATGATCTGCCATGATTGATGATGTTTCTAAAGATTTATTCTGGGGCATGTTGACATTATTATACATCACCATGTTTGACACTCTACTACAATGTGTAGGATGTCAGAAGAGGGCTGAATTCAGTTCGGAAGATCTGCAAAAGTCAAAACATTTCTGGAGTTCACGGCCCAATTATTGAGTTGCTGAACTGTGATGAAAAGTTTTTCACCGCGGTTGAAGTTACTGCAGGAAACAGGTCTCCCTGTAATTCTTTGAATATATAGGCTTCACCACATGTCACATTCATAGAGTGTATTTTTGTTTTGGATATAGGAATGGGGTGGATTCGGCACTTGCATAGCATGTAGCTATTGTTTTTAAGCTTTAATTTTTGTTCTTGGCTTGATTTCTAATTTTCTTTATTGGTCTTATGATTTTTCATATTTGGCTTGATTTTTTATTTAACAACTTTGTTTGAACAGCTTGTTTCATGTGGTTGTTGAAAATGATGACAAGTCAACCCAGATAATTAAACATCTTAATCAACAAAAAGGTGGACGCGTTACATTCATTCCACTTAACAGAGTACATACTCCACGTGTCACTTATCCACAGAGTTCTGATGTCATACCTCTTTTAAAGAAATTGAATTTTAAACATGATTACACTCCAGCATTTAGTCAGGTTAGCTTCTACACGAGTGTTGTTTTTTATTTACATCTGTGTATTAAATGGATTCTTTAGGTGATATGTTTTTATTTACATTTGGCTATTAAATGGATTCTTCAGTTGATATGTTGTTATTAAGGTAATTCCAAGATGGTTTATCTGGTTTCAACATAATAGCGTAATAAAATTGATACAAGTAGAGCAGCATGTTGAGTTAGAATAATGTGACATAAAAGGATTATTGTTATATTTAGGGGTTATTATGATGTTATTTATAATTTTAGGATTTTCTCTTAATTTAGAGATATTTGTCCTATTTTTGAAATTATATCTTCAATAGGTTATACATTCTTACAAAAACATCCTTGGGTCAGAATTTCCTATTTAATTTGATTTCAATCACGATTTTAATATGGATTTGCATGTTATGGGGTGCTAAGTCTCATATTGTGTAGTATGGATGCCCAGTGGGGTCGTTTGGTTCTTTTCTCTTGACTAGTTTTTAAGGAAACGTTCCCCTTAGTGCTTGGGTGCTTATCATAATTTTTTTATCATCTTTATCATCCTATAAGGCTCCTTTTGTTATTTAGATTATTGATATTAGTAAAATTATTCAGTTGAATCCTTCAGATTTTGTGGGATTCTAAAAGTTCGTGGTTGCTAATTTTCTTCTTCTTTACGGTTTAATCATTCTATTCTTTCATTGAGTTGCATGTCATGTTTAAATAAATTTACTCTCAATTAAAATTAGGTGTATTTTAGCTGCCCGCACCTTTTCATTTGGTCAAAAAAATTATTTTTTACTATTTTAAACAAGTTTAAATTAAAGTGTAATTTTGTAAGATTCATTTAATTATTTAAAAAGCACAAATATAAAAAATCCCCTGTTTCTTTCCCGTAGACTGCAGGTTTGTCCAAAGGTGGGTACGATGTCCATAACAGAGAAAAATATGATCCATATATTAAAACAAATAATTCTTAGCAATTAGAAATAAAACAGATTCAAAACACCTCTTTGGGGAACAAAAGCAAAAAATATATTTTGGGGGACTAATAACATATTTAAGCCATTATTGTTTATTAATTTAGAGCTACTAAGTTTGATTTATAGTTGCACTCTACCTAAAGTGTCTTCAGGTGTTTCAAGAGAAATACCCTTCCAAGAGGAGCACTCCAAACCTAAACATTACTTGTCTACATTAGTGATGTCATCTTAGTTATTTAGTTGCATTGGATGTCCCTTAACATCAATTATGATATTTCTATTAGGTATTTGCTAGAACAGTTATCTGCAAGAATCTGGATGTGGCTTCAAAGGTAGCTCGTACAGATGGTTTGGACTGCATAACTCTGGAAGGTTTGCCTAGCTCTTTACATGTGTCTACATAGTGAGGATCATTGACTGTTTAATCTTGATAAATTGTTGTCTGTCTCTTTATAGGTGATCAAGTAAGCAAAAAAGGTAGTATGACCGGAGGATTTTATGATCACCGAAGATCAAGATTGAAGTTTATGAATATCATTAAGCAGAATACTGACAGTATTCACATTAGAGAGCAGGAATTGGAGGAAGTGAAATTGAATATACAAAATATCCTTTAATATTAGGAAATTAGGAAATAAACACTTTGTACATTTTCCAATTTTTAGGTAAGAACTCATTCTTTATAAAAGGCATATAATCAAACTGAGCAAACAAAGTAAATCTGGACGAATTTGATTATTATCACATGTTTTAAAGAAATAGCTTTTAGAATAAGAAGAGAAACCCTTTGATAATGTGTGCCCAACAGTCATATTTATTTTTTGCTTTTGATTTATTCTTGTTACATTATTATACATGATGTATAGTGGGAGATGATGGGTTTGTCTAACTTTAACTTTCTGTGATTAACTGCAACTTTACAGTGATTTCATTATGGTTTGACCATACATTTTTCTGTTATCTTGGACATATCTATGGTTGTCTTAAATCTAATTTATTTGATGAATTAATGTTCATTTGCTTGATAAAATTGCTTTATTAGAAACGTGGCAAACTGAGTTAAAGGAAATAAAAAGTTCTACTTGTGTTTTTATCATTTTAAAAGTTGGTTGTTACTGCACTTTGTTGGTTCTATAAGCCTTCACAGAAATTCAGTGTTTCTTTTCCACTCTATTATATGGTTCCTGTACTTTGTTCACTCATTAATGATGATTGATTTTCCTTTAGATTATTCATTGTTTTGTCTTATGCTAAATTTTTTGTAGGAGGCTCTTAGATTTGATTTGACGTGGTAACATGAAATACCGCATGTCCATTAGTTTTGTGATTTATTCTCTGATGCCCGCATATCCATTAGTTTTGTGATTTATTCTCTGATGCCTATGCTATTCTTTGTCGTAAAACCATTTTCCCCTATGATTTTGTTTTCACTGAACTGGTCTCACAGATAGACCAAAAGATTAACGAACTTGTTGCTGAGCAGCAGAAGATTGATGCACAATGTGCGCATAACAAATCAGAGATGGAAGAGCTTAAACAGGACATTGCTAATTCTAACAAACAGAAGCAATTAATTTCTAAAGCACTTGCAAAGAAGGTGTTATTGAATTTCTCAGATTATACTCAATTATCACTGAGTCACGAGCTTCTTTTTTATTGGTAGTTGCTTGTGATATTTTGATAGATACTAATATTTATGAGTAAATTGATGAAAGAAATAATGAATTAATATGTAGCTACCCTGGAGTAATAGTACTTCAACAGGGTAAGATTACACAATCTTCACACTTACACAACAATACAATATAGGAATAACAATCAGAATCACACACACTTCCCCAATATTTTGAGAGCTTGGTCTCTCCCTCCCAAATAACCCCTTTGTAATTTTCAGGACAACCAACAATGACAGGTGGTTTCCTTTTGATTCACACACCAAACATAACTAACTTAATAACTGCCTATTAATTTCTTCCTCTCCTCTTATAAACATTCTTTATAAAAGGCCTAACATATTTTTTACTGCTAATTGGTTTCCATCTTTTCTGAAATTGCTTGTAGGAGAAATCACTTGTTGATGTCAATAATCAGATCGAACAGCTTAAGACTAGCATTGCTACGAAAGAAGACGAGATGGGCACAGATCTCATTGATCATTTAACACCAGAAGAGAAAAAGCTTTTGTCAGATTTGAACCCTGAAATCAAAGACCTTAAGGAGAAGCTCGTTGCATGCAAGACTGATCGCATTGAGGTTATTGAGTGAATTATATTGATGTTCATAACATGCAAAGGGCTATTGTCATAATTTTAACTTCAAATTTTGCAGACTGAAGCACGGAAAGCAGAGTTGGAAACTAATCTAACCACTAATCTTAGGAGAAGAAAACAAGAGCTGGAGGCTGTAATATCATCTGTCGATGCTGACTCTATGGTTGTTGATGCTGAATTGAAAGAGCGGGAACTGAATGATGCTAAAATATTGGTTGATGATGCATCAGAGCAGCTTACAAGTGAGAACTTCAGCGAATGTTGTCTTTTATGATTTATCTATATCGTGAAGCTCAAATTATTGTTCTTTATTTGACCAAGTTTTCTTCCTCAGGATTTTCTGAAAGAATAAGTAATCAAACCAGGCAAATTAAACAGATCAAAGATGAAATGAATAAATTTAAGGTATTGCTCTTTTAAGTTTATTGATGGTTATGTGTTGTTGGTCTATAATGATGAAGTTGTTTGGCTGCAGTCATTGGAGGAAGAGTATAACAGAAAACTTCAGGAAGAAGCTAAAGAATTAGAGCAATTGCTGGGTAAAAAGCATACATATTCTCTTAAAGAAGAAGAAAATACCAAGAAAATAAGGGAACTTGGCCCATTAACATCAGATGCTTTTGAGGCGTAAGGCTTACCTTGCAGCTTATTTTTGCTTTTCTTTCTTTTTATGTGTGGAAGATTTATTTTTTAGAAGGATAAGTGGAAAGATATTCTAAAAGGAAAAGAAATGACAGTTAAATTATATGGAAACCATTAAAGCACCCCGTTTTCTTTACACATGTCATTTAATGTAAGTGAATGGTAAATATTTTCCCAATCCAAAGATGATAGGATCTGCTTCCTAAGAAGGCATTGTGTTCTAGCAAATATTCCAAACTTCTCTGCAGAAGCATATTCCTTCTGACTCCATTTTCCTTTAAATATGGCATGGCTAATCCTTACACCTATGTAGACAAAAATTTGTCTAAGAAAACAACCATGAGCATAAAGTCTGTGTCTGCAAAACCTTATTATACACAATTTTTCTACTTGTTATCCACATATTGGTTGTGTTTAATATTTTTTTGATGAATATATGGTGTCTAGATTATTTTTGTGATAAACTTGATTACTTTGCCTTGATATTTTAAATGTGTCATTAAGATAGAGTTGTTACAGGTTATGGTTGTTACATTGTAGTTTGCTATTTTCTCTGTACTTTGGTTTTTGCTAATTGTTAGTTATCTTCCTTTTGTCATTCGAAATGATAGGTACAAACGGAGGAATATTAAAGATTTGCTAAAGATGTTGCACAGGTGCAACGAGCAATTGCAACAGTTTAGTCATGTCAACAAGAAAGCACTGGATCAGTACATCAATTTTACAGAACAGCGAGAAGAACTTCAGAAAAGACAAGCTGAACTTGATGCAGGAGATGAGGTATACTGACATTTCAGTTCAGGAAGCCTTTTATAATTGTTTCTGAAGATACAAAAGCCTTTGATGGCTAGTTTGCTCGATAAGTATTGCTGGTTCTGCACTTTATTATCTAAGGATTTTCAAACACTTGATCTTTCATGGCTCTGAATGTTGTTGCATCTATTTGTGTGCATGAAGTAGGTCTTGTTGAACACATTTTCTGATGTATCATGTCCTTTTGTAATTTAGTATTAATGTGATTTTGGTTTTCAGCTTGAGTTGAAGTGTTGGACTGATTTCAATGCCAACATTTGAATCTGTTATTGTATTGTATGCAACATTGCTAAATTGTTTGACTTTGCCATTAAATAAATGCAGAAAATCAGAGAGCTAATATCAGTGTTAGATCAACGGAAGGATGAATCAATAGAACGCACTTTCAAAGGTGTTGCTAGGCATTTCCGAGAAGTATTCTCTGAACTTGTACAGGGGGGTCATGGTTATCTGGTTATGATGAAGAAGAAGGTTTGTGGCTATTAAATAATTTTTGTGATTGCATTATGGGAAAAGATGATGCTTAGTAGCTTGATATCTGGGTTTCATGTTGCAAAAAAAATTTAACATCATTAAGTTTTTTATGTTTTCATGTCAAACTGGTTTCTTGCTATGGTGGTTGAGTACTGACTTATTTCTATGTATTTTTGAAAATTTGTTAGAGAAATCTCCAGAGATAAGATTTCTGAAACTGATTTGCTGATGGAAACTCTATTTATTTCCTTTCCCTTAGGATGGTGATCATGATGATGATGATCAAGATGAGGATGGTCCTCGTGAAGCAAATCCAGAAGGGAGAGTAGAAAAGTACATTGGAGTTAAAGTGAAGGCAAGTGTATTCAATTTTGTTTTTTTATGTAATATTTGTACCACATTGTATGTGGGTTTTGCTTTTTATATGTTAAGAATCAAACATTATGGCCCAACGTTAGAATATTAATAGTCATGTCTAGAGATATACAGTTCTTTTGTTTTCTGGTTGACATTTAGAGTGAAATTACATTAATTTGTAGCACAACCAAATAAAAACACAATTTGACATCATCCTACAAAGACGTGTCTTGTTCCCCGACACTTTACTGATTGTAAATCCCACACATTTGTGTTCTCTCTTCTCTACCACATTTTGGTTGGGGATATGGGCTTCTTCAGTTTCTGCTGCATTGCTCCAAAAAGTTGAAGGTTTGCATTCCTACTACCTGATATTCCTAGTCATGTTTATACCTTGCAGGTATCTTTTACTGGACAAGGGGAAACACAGTCCATGAAGCAGTTGTCGGGGGGTCAAAAAACTGTTGTTGCCCTTACACTTATCTTTGCCATACAAAGATGCGATCCGGCTCCCTTTTATCTGTTTGACGAGATTGATGCAGCATTGGATCCACAGTACAGAACTGCTGTTGGAAGTATCCATTTTATCACTGAATGCTATCTTGTCATGTCTGTCCTTGCATTTTTCCATCTGTATTTACTGCATGCTGCATCTGTCACATCATAAAATGTTGTATTGCATATTGGGGGGGAACGTTTCTGTTGTACGTAGAGGGTCTTCAACCATTGGAATATATAAACCATCAAACCTTAGGTATGTGGTTCATAATCATTGAATGCCTTTGATACAAAGTGATCCATACACCAGAGTTGTTCGTTTCCCCATTTTTAATTTTTAGAAATAGTGTTTAGGATGAGTTCAACTCCTCCCTCTAACAAAATTATCAACTAATTGGCTATTTCAAAAAAAGAAATAATTTTTAGGCTCAATCTCTTAACTTAAAGCTTTTTCATATGATTGTTTGTTTGACAGCCACTATTATGGAAATAACTTTTCTTTTAATTGCGGACTTGAGCATGTGCTCTTGTTTCAATCTAGGTCCATATAAAATGCTTAGAAGTTAGATTGATACTTCCTCGTTTCTGTTCTTTCCCTCAGCTATTGCCAGCAAATACTTCATAGCATGAGTTTTTATTTATTGCATTTAGTATTACTATTAAGAATTCGTGCACATTAAAGGAGATAGTTTTCCATGACAAATATAATTTCAAGTGAGTTTCAGGGACGGAAGGTTCATCTTTGATTTATAGAAGTATATTTATGTGTTTTTGTTCTTTTATCACTTGGTAAGAAGCACGCGTTTCCTGACTTGGTAAGGCTTGACTGGAGCAATACTTATAGAAATGGCAGTGGACATGATTTATGATTGGCTATTAGGGGTCATTTGATCCATGCCAGTAGGAAAAGGCATTGGTTATTGTAAATTTATTACTCGAGTAGTGCTAGCAACACTCTCTGTCTCTCTTTCCAACATTCATTCTTTTATTGGATGAAATACATGTAGGTCCCACCATTTGGGAAATGAGTCTCATATAAAGTGGTGGGATCCACATGTATTTCACTTAATAAGAGAGTGAGTGATGGAAAGAGATTGACAAATAGTGTTGTTAGCACCTACTCATTACTCATAAGGAACATCTAGTGATATTTAAAATTTGTTCTTGGTTGTGATAATCTGAGTGACATCTAGATTTCCTTTTATACTGTTTGTCCCTTTGGATATCCTTGACTTCCATAGATATGATCCGGCGCCTGGCAGACATAGCAAACACTCAATTTATCACGACAACATTCCGCCCTGAGCTAGTAAAAGTTGCGGACAAGATATATGGAGTGACACATAAAAACAGGGTCAGTCGTGTTAATGTTATATCCGAGAAAGATGCTCTAGAATTCATTAATCAGGATCAGACGCACAATGCTGAATAAGGTAATATTATGACTTCACTATTTCTTTCTCCGATGTTTGTGACATGAATGTCTGCCGCTGTTATTTGGGGCCATGCAAAAATGGAAGTTATTTTGTATTCTTCAGGCTTGACAGACTGGACTTAATTTTTCTGGGAAAAAGAAAAACTGAATTTGTTTGAACTTATTCTTTCCATTTTTAAAATTTAACCTATAACATTTTTGTCAACTAAAGTTTTATGTTCATGGTCTATTTATGAATTATTATTAATTATCAAAAGAAGTTAGTATTTAAGATTTATATTTTTATTTCTTGTTTTTACTTTTAATAAAATGTCATTTTTATTTTCAAAGTTGTATGTAGTAAACACAAAATTGGAAATAATAGAAAGTCTTTTTAATTGCTTTTCGTGTAAAATTTAAAATTAGGAAACAAAATAGGAACAAGAGTTTATTGTTATATTTTTAAAATTTAAACAACAAATGATAGTTGAAACCTAACAGCCGTTAAGTCTTTTATTATTGATTATAAGTTATTTTTACAGAATTGTATTTTTTTTTGGACAAAGCTTTACATGATTGTTGATTAAATACGGTTGTGTTATTTAACTAACAAGTTTATTTTTAGTAACAAGATCTTTGAAATTTATGATCTTGATATTTTTTCTGATTCATGACTTTACATAGAATAACGTTAATTGTTGTCGTTGTTGATCTCTCTTTTATGTTTATGATTTTATATATAATAAAATTCAATCATAGAATAACGTTAATTGTTGTGCATCTGTGTGTTAAATTAATTATATTTTAATAATAAATCAACCACTTATTGTGGTGACTTCATAATGTGGTGTTGGCCCGTTCTAATTTTTATTTTATTTCTTGGAGAAATAGTTTTTTTCTTTTTAATTTTTTGAAGTGGGTGGGTATGTATTATTAGGTGTTTCTACTCGCATGATCCGACCTAAATTGGCTCTCGGAACTCTTTGATGTACAACAATGTAACGTAGATTGCATGCTCGAGTTCTGTCAAATTCTCCAACTCTCCAACCTGCACTTTTCGACAACATCGTAGGTTTTAGTAATTCAAAGGTTGATCACCCTGCATTTATTTTTGTAAATCTTTTTTAGCATATGTTAATATCTGTGCTTAATGTTGTAACCATAGATCCATGGAGAAGGTCTTGGAAGATTGGTTGATAAAAATATGAAAGTTATATATATATATATTAATTAGAATCTATTTTTGATTTTTTTATTGATAAGGAGAATATGTTTGATATGCAAAGTAGTAAGGGACTTTACACCACAAATAATTGTTCCATGTTTCATTTGAAGAAGTGTTTACGAAGAACAAAAATTGAGGTCAATCGTCAAATATTCAAAAAATATTATCCGGTAACCTAGATTTGTTTTGTTTTGCTTGTTCAGACTTTAGATTGTATCAAAAGTGCCCTTAGAGTTTCATTGTACAAAAGCATCTCATTCATTTGATTTTTTTTTTCTTCTTCAAATGAAAGGTTCTAACTTGAGATATTGCTTAAGATTTAGTAGGTACATCAAATATTATGAAAGACTTCGATGAAAACTTATGACAAAATATGGGATACGTAGGCTTTTTTTACAGTGTTGACGCATTTGGAACTGATTTTCCTTTACAATGGTGATGAACAATAATATTACTATGGGTTGTAGAGTTTTCTTTTAAATAATTACTCGAGGATTTTTTTTATAGAATAATTTTTAGAGGGTATAGTTTTTTTAAAAACGGAAATTCTATTAGAGTAAAAAAAAAATCTATTACAAAGTAATGAAAGTAAATTTAAATGTGAAATTCAGTTTTCAAATATAATAAATAACCATTTGGTTCTATATAATATCAGCAGTTGGAAACATGCATAATTATTTTAGCATAAAACTACCTAAAAATAATAGGATTTAATACAAAATAGTTGATAGTTGAATATAAAACAAGTTGAAAGGGAATATTGGAGCAAAAAATGAGTCGAGCTAAAGGATTGACATAATAAAATTTGGTTCAATTTAAAATTCGACCTGAATTATTTTGCAGCTTGAATTCGATATGATTTAAGTTTAAAAGCAATTCGATTTCAGCGTAATAGTTCAAATCAAAAAAATCAGAAGACTACTTCTAAAGAACAAATGTGTTCTTTCAATATTAAATTAAAATATTAATTAAATTTAGAGTAATAGATTTTTAATCACCATAATATGTGATCAATGTAGTTTCAGTACATAAAATTTTTTATTTTATTTCATCTCTATCGTTTGATATTTGTCCACTTTTAGTCTTTGTTGAAAATGATTCTTCTAAAAATAGTGAAATATCATGCTACTGTGGCAGAATAATGTTTGAGGTGATTTTAATAACATTTGAGTCAGCATAAAAATTAAATAATATCCCAAAAGAAAATTCAACATAGAGGATCTATTGTTTTATTTTACTGAAACAAATATTATGTTTTATTGATATAATTTTCATTATCACAGTAATAATTGTATAATTCAATTATTTGTAAATAAAGATACAGATAAAAATTCATTGCCATTTTTAGTAAAAGAAATATATTTCATTGCGATTATCAACATCCTTTCAATTGATAGATTTTTTATCGAAGGATCAACCGCTGGATTGTTAATAACACATAAATTAAGTATTTGTAAGTACATATAAGTTTGACATTTGGCAACAATTTAAGCCATTCCATATTTAAAAATAATATTTCTTATGAATTCCTAAAACTATTCTTTACACGATTTCTTACCGATAACTATGAACCCTTTTCACAGTACGTCTTAATCAATTATCAATTATTATTGGGATAAAGGGTGACACGCATTTTCTATCTTTCTTTTCAAATCAAAAGAAACCCAGGACCCTACGCCGAGAGGGAAAACTACAACCAACATAAACTAGCCCGTATGATTAATCAGGTTCTCGACTTTACTAATATTTTAAAATAGTGTTTGTTTTGTCAAACATTAGTCAGTTAAAGTGTGAAATTGATCTTTTTGGTCATGGTGTTATTTTTTTTTACGTTAAATGGTTTTTCTTTTCCTCTTAAAAAAATATAACAATTTCAATATTCTTCTTCAAATCATTCTTCCCCCAATCTTCTATCCTTCTTCCTCCAATCTTCTTTTTAAGTCTTAAATTTCTCAGGTCTTCTTTAATTGTATATCTCCCAATATTAGATATCTAAGAGACTAATATTAGATATCTTAAATAGTTACTATAACTAGTTAGTTATTTGTTTATCAGATTTACTATAAGTCTATGCAATGTAATTCAATTCTCTCTATAATTAATATCAATTAATTTTTCTATACTTCTCTCTTAAATCAAGAATCCTAATATGATAATTTAGCGTAATTATGCGTAATTTTTCTACTTTATTATTTCTCAATTTTTTCTTGATAAAATTTTCCTCAAAGCCTCATTGAATCATATCTACTTTTCTAATTTTTCTTTTATTCTTGAAATTTGCTATAAAAAAAAAATGAATCCTGATTTATTTTTTGAAC
>NC_021161.2:48637858-48671928 GCF_000331145.2 Cicer arietinum
CTTCATTGGTAGTAGAAGACCTCCATCACATACAAGAATAGACTTCCAACTATGTATTATCTTGCAACAAATTCACTCTATGAATACTATATTCGAAGTCCCTAGAAGTGTATATTCATTTACCGAGGCCACAAAATAGACTTGCATGAATTAGAATCATCAATAATACAACTTCTTCAAAATTTTCAAGTTTGAGCAATTTGTAACATTAAACATATTTTTTTTGAAATATAAGCATTGTTTCAAAGCTTGAGCAAAAAAGCAAAAATAAGCGTTATAGATGGTACTATGTTTAAAAGGTTGATGAATTTGGTTTAAAAAGTAAAAATGAGAACGACTTTCAAGGATATCTTCGATTTTTGTTTGAGTTTTCAGTGATTGTTAAGTGAGTGTGGTTAGTGGACCACCATAGCATACGATTTGATAAGATGAGAATTAAATGAGGTAGGAAAAATACATTGATTTTATTTTATCGGAAGTTTCATATAAATTCTCTTTTATAATAATTAAAAAGGTGACATAAGTTTACCATGCAGTTTCCTTGTCACTACTTCGATATAGCTAGATTAGTTTCATTTTCGTAGTAGACACCTCAAAGGACAAAACAATTTCATGCATTAGCTACAAAATCTTACCCTGTAACCTAACAAGTTAAGTACTTCTTAATTTGTTACAACCTTGTCTAAATGACCACAACAACTAGTTGTTCCACTAGAATTTTCACACTCTTGTTGATTATTTCTTTTTTCCATCATGGTGCTTTTACTCTTTCCTCTGATGGGTTGACTCTTTTGTCACTTTTGACACATTGGACTTTTGTTCCTACTCTCATCAGCTCTACTTGGAATGCTTCTGATTCCACTCCATGTTCATGGATTGGTGTTGAATGCGACCATACCCACAATTTGATTTCCCTTAACCTCACTGGTCATGGGATTTTTGGTCAACTTGGACCAGAAATAGGAAACCTTTATCACTTGCAGACCCTTTTGTTGTTGAGTAATGGTTTCTCAGGAAAAGTTCCTTTAGAGTTAAGCAACTGTAGTTTTCTGGAGTATTTAGACCTTTCTGGGAACAGATTCAGTGGAAAAATACCATATAGCTTGAAAAAGTTGCAAAATTTACAGTTTATGAGATTGTCTTCCAATCTGCTGACTGGTGAAATTCCAGATTCCTTGTTTGAAATTCCTTCCCTTGAAGAAGTGAGCCTGCATAGTAACCTTCTTAGTGGCCTTATCCCAAATAATATTGGAAACTTGACTCAATTGTTGAGGTTGTATCTGTATGCTAATCAGTTGTCAGGGACTATTCCTTCTTCCATTGGTAATTGCAGTAAATTGGAGGACCTTGAACTGTCTTTCAACCGTTTGAGAGGTGAAATTCCAGTAAGTATTTGGAGAATTCAAAGTCTTGTGCATATCTTGGTTCACAACAACAGTCTTTCTGGGGAACTATCTTTGGAGATGACAAAGCTCAAGTATCTGAAAAATATCTCTTTGTTTGACAATCAATTCTCAGGAGTGATACCTCAAAGCTTGGGAATCAACAGTAGCTTAGTGAAGTTGGATTGTATGAATAATAAGTTCACTGGTAATATCCCTTCAAATCTTTGCTTTGGAAAGAAATTGAGTGAACTCAATATAGGAAGCAATCAACTTCAAGGTGGCATACCTTCTGATGTAGGAAGATGTGCAACTTTGAGGAGGTTGATTCTCAGTGAAAATAATTTAACTGGGTCTCTTCCTGATTTTGAAAGTAGTATGAACTTCAAATACATGGACTTGAGCAAGAACAATATTAGTGGATCGATTCCATCAAGTTTGGGAAATTGCACAAATATAACATACATAAATTTGTCATTGAACAAATTTGCAGGGCTCATACCATCAGAGCTTGGAAACCTGTTGAATCTTGAGATTTTGGATCTTGCTCACAACAAATTTGAAGGTCCTTTGCCTCATCAGCTGTCAAATTGTACTAAAATGGACCGTTTTGATGTTGGATTCAATTTTCTAAATGGTTCATTGCCATCGAGTTTGAGAAGTTGGACGGGCATAACCACATTGATTTTAAGAGAAAATAACTTCACAGGGGGTATCCCAGGATTTTTAGCAGAATTTAGCAACCTTCGCGAGTTACAACTTGGTGGAAACTCGCTTGGAAGCAAAATTCCTCAATCAATTGGGAAATTGCATAATCTGTTTTATGGATTGAATCTGAGTGCCAATGGATTGACAGGTGAAATTCCTACAGAAATTGGGAAGCTAGTACAGTTGCAAAGTCTGGACATATCCTTGAACAATTTGACAGGAAGCATAGATGCTCTTGAAGGTCTTGTTTCATTAATTGAGGTAAATGTTTCTTACAATTTCTTCAATGGTTCTGTACCAACAGGTCTTATGAAGTTATTGAATTCCTCACCATCATCATTCATGGGTAATCCTCTCCTATGTGTTAGTTGTTTGAATTGCATTAAAACTAGTTATGTAAATGTATGTGTCTACAAATCAACTGATCACAAAGGCAGCAGTAAAGTACAAATTGTGATGATAGAACTTGGATCTTCAATATTTATTTCTGCTGTGCTGGTAATAATAATTCGAATTTATCTCCTTAAAAGGTCTAAGCAGGAATTCAAGATGTCATGTTCCCCATTGGTCATGGTGTTGAAGGTTATGGCCAAACTATATGATTGTTTTATTAGTGAAAGAGGAAATGTTGTGTATAAAACCCAGTCGGGTCTAGAATCCGAAAGGGCTTCCGATTTTAAGCAATGGTCTTCTATTGTAAAAGGAGCTGGAAGGATTGGAGTCACATATGCTCGTGAGTTCAATATCTTAGGTAAAGAGAAGAGGCCTACCCTTAAGGATCTAGTTTTGCAGGCTACTGAGAACCTAAATCATCAGTTTATTATTGGCAGAGGAGCACATGGTATTGTGTACAAAGCCATCATCGGTCAGCAGGTTTTTGCTGCGAAGAAGATTGAATTTGGATGGAAGAAGGAAAAGCGGCTAAGTCTCATGTGCAATGAAATTGAAATCCTCGGAATGTTTAAGCATCGAAATTTGATCAAATATGCAGACTACTGGTTTGGAAAGGAATATGGTTTAGTCTTATATGAATTCATGGAAAATGGAAGCCTTTATGATATCTTGCATGAAAAGAAACCCCCACCACGCTTAACGTGGAATGTTCGGTTTAAGCTAGCTGTTGGAATTGCTCAAGGACTAGCTTATCTGCATTATGATTGTGTTCCACGAATCGTGCACCGAGACATCAAACCAAAGAACATACTTGTTGATAGCAATATGGAGCCTATTATAGCTGATTTTGGCACTGCTCTATGCAAGAAGTTGTTTGAGGATTCTTATAGTCACTCTAATACCAGAAAAAGGCTTTCGTCGCACGTTGTTGGCACCCCTGGCTATATTGCACCGGGTAATTAATTCTTCATACACAATTACTGTTGACTTACACGCCCCTTTCATAACCAGTAGTAATTTGATTTCTAGTATGAGATGATGACTTTGTTTTCCATCATAGCTTGAAAGTGGAGTTGTGCAAGATACTATTCTCTAACATATTTGCATTGTCATCTATGACAGAGAATGCATATGATATAGTGCCGGGAAGAAAGTCAGATGTATATAGCTACGGAGTTATTTTGCTCGAGCTAATAACTAGAAAGAAATTGTTAGTTCCCTCTTTGAATAATGAGGCAGAGGAGACCCACTTAGTGACTTGGGCTAGATCTGCATTACTGGAAACAGGTGAGATTGAGAAGATTGCTGATCCATACCTTGCAAATGCATTTCCCTATTCAGTAGTACTAGCCACACAAGTCACTGAAATGCTTTCATTGGCATTAAAATGCACAGATAAGGATCCACGAATGCGGCCGACCATGAAAGGTGTTATTCGATTTTATAATAGTAACTTGTTTAAGCAGAGGTGTGACGAGGTGGAATATGGTGATGGATTTGCAGTTAAACTGATGGGAAATGCTAAGATTCATGTTGAAAAGATTGCAGGTGTAGCTGATCTAATTGTTCCAAAAATTGTCTATGCTAGTCCTAGTTTGATCTTCCTTCCCTCTGTTACTGGTCCAATACTTACCAAACCTTTCAACTGGTTTTTCCTCACACTTTGGGGTCAATATGGGCATCTGCAGAATTCCTTGTATTCGCAGCCCAAATTATACTACTCTATAAACACCAACCAAACTCAATCGGTTAAGAGTCTCACATTGGATGAAATACGACTTGAAAATGTGTTTATAAGTGGTGGACAATCATCATCTTACAAATCGATTTTGTAAGGGTTGAATTAGGCCATTCTCCAAATCTAAGAGAGGCAATATTGTGAATAGCAGTGCGACAAAAGAAGAAAGAGAGATGTTTCAGCTTATATTCCTACTAATGTAATTTCCATTACAGAGCAAAATCAATTGGCAAGAGGACAACGATAGCCCGAGTTGCTGAAACAATCCCAATCATCCCCTCTCACCGTGGAAGAACAGATAGTAACTATTTATACTGAAACGAATGGTTATCTTGATTCATTAGAAATTGAAATTTCTCGTTGAGTTAAGGGTGTATTTAAAAATGAATAAACTTAAATTCAATGAAATAATATCTTTTATCAAGACATTCACTGGAGAAGGAGAAACTTTTTTGAAGGAAGCTATTTAGGAACAGCTGGAACTTTTTTTACTTCAAGAACAAGTAGCAAAAAATTGATTAAAAATATCACAACGTATCATTTTCGAAATTTGTCTCTTCCAATATTTTTTTGAATTTTAATTCACGATATATTTTTAGAAATATATAAATACAAAATATATATATCCAATAGATATGACAAAATTACTTAATTCATATCATAAAAATGCATTGTGCAAGAACGATAGTTCCATTCCATTTTTTAGATAGATTACTTGAAAACAAAAGAAGGCGTAATCAAGAGTAACTTTTTGATTCCTATTATATAAGATCAAAAAGTTACTTTTACTTTTATTTAATGTAGTCAAATTAATAAGATTTGGATTTCTTAATGGAAATGATGAGGATGGATGGTGGACTACATGTGCCAACCAAGGATTATATCAGCCTAGAGTTCCATGTAAGCATCCACTGTTAGCCATTGTTCCTTATAAAATTTTGCCAACTAATCTTCTAATCTCTAGTGTTGATATGTCATTTTAGGTTCAACAAATTCGTTTCTGTACTACATGTTCCATTCCTTTTCAAGAGGATTGCTTTCAAGCTTTTGATCCATATACACAATTTAGGAACATGAAATTGACTTTTAGTCATTTTGTCCTTCCATTCTGAACTGTAACTTTAATATATTATAATTTTTTATTTAATCAAATGAAATATTGTTATTGTTTCAGTTAAGAGTCTTAAGTTGAGTACATAAAATTGTTTAATGTGGTATTTAAGTTACGAGACTCTTCCACCTAATAAACTAGTATTTTGGATTGAACTCTCCTCATGAGCATAAATTCTAACCATTAGTGTTTTTATTCAGAAATCTGACATGAAAAGTCATAAGATTTTTTTTTTATTATCTCTTAGATTAAATTTGAAGGTCCACAATTTAACAAATGACTTTTACAAAAGTCTACAGATTTTCAGTTTAAATTTTGAACAACAATTATACCTGTTTTTCTCTCTTAAAAATAAACAATGAATTAATTAGTTATTACCTTATATCTTTACAACAGAAAAAAAAAAAAAAAAAACTTATTGAGTTACGTTGACTCAAAATGTAGTTCACATATTTAAATTTATCAAATTTAAAACACTAATCTTCTGCTACATTTCATTATTTGAAACAAAATTTCCTTTTCTTTTTTACATTGAAACAATTTTCCTTCTAAAAATATATATTAATAAACTACATCTTATCAAGCTATGTGCACCTCTTTTCTCATGTTTTGAAGTAAACAAGAGTGATTTTGAACATTAGTTATTTATTTTAAATTAAATGCTAGAGACCACAAACAATCCTTATATAGTTTAGAAGAATGAGAATCAAATATTTTTTTACATTAGCCAAAAATTAGTTACTATGTTTAAAAAGTCGATGAATTTGGTTTTATATTTAAATGGTTGATAAATTTGGTTCAAACATTAAAAATCATAACTACTTTAAAAAATATCGTCTTGTTTGACTTTTGACTTTTGAGTGATTGTTAAGTGAGTGTGGTTCGTAGACCACCGTAGCATACAATTTGTTAAGATGATAATTAAATGAGGTAGGAAAAATACTTTGATTTTATTTTATCGGAAGTTTCATAGAAATTCTATCTTATAATAATTAAAAAACGCGCCGTAAGTTTACAGTACAGTTTCCTTGTCACTGCTTCAATATTGTATAGCTTTTGTTTCATTTTCTAGTAAACACCTCAAAGAACAAAACAACTACTTATTTTGTTAAGTGCTTCTTATTTTGTTACAACCTTGTCTAAATGAACACAACAACTAGTTGTTCCACTAGAATTTTCACACTCTTGTTGATTATTTCTTTTTTCCATCATGGTGCTTTTACTCTTTCCTCTGATGGGTTGACTATTTTGTCACTTTTGACACATTGGACTTTTGTTCCTACTCTCATCAGCTCTACTTGGAATGCTTCTGATTCCACTCCATGTTCATGGATTGGTGTTGAATGCGACCATACCCACAATTTGATTTCCCTTAACCTCACTGGTCATGGGATTTTTGGTCAACTTGGATCAGAAATTGGAAACCTTTATCACTTGCAGACCCTTTTGTTGTTGGGTAATGGTTTCTCAGGAAATGTGCCTTTAGAGTTAAGTAATTGTAGTTTGCTTGAGTATTTAGATCTTTCTGGGAACAGATTCAGTGGAAAAATACCATATAGCTTGAAAAAGTTGCAAAATTTACTGTTTTTGAGATTGTCTTCCAATCTGCTCACTGGTGAAATTCCAGATTCCTTGTTTGAAATTCCTTCCCTTGAAGAAGTGAGCCTGCACAGTAACCTTCTTAGTGGCCTTATCCCAAACAATATTGGAAACTTGACTCAATTGTTGAGGTTGTATCTGTATGATAATCAGTTGTCAGGGACTATTCCTTCTTCCATTGGTAATTGCAGTAAATTGGAGGACCTTGAACTGTCTTTCAACCGTTTGAGAGGTGAAATTCCAGTAAGTATTTGGAGAATTCAAAGTCTTGTGCATATCTTGGTTCACAACAACAGTCTTTCTGGGGAACTATCTTTGGAGATGACAAAGCTCAAGTATCTGAAAAATATCTCTTTGTTTGACAATCAATTCTCAGGAGTGATACCTCAAAGCTTGGGAATCAACAGTAGCTTAGTGAAGTTGGATTGTATGAATAATAAGTTCACTGGTAATATCCCTTCAAATCTTTGCTTTGGAAAGAAATTGAGTGAACTCAATATAGGAAGCAATCAACTTCAAGGTAACATACCTTCTGATGTAGGAAGATGTGCAACTTTGAAGAGGTTGATTCTCAGTGAAAATAGTTTAACTGGGTCTCTTCCTAATTTTGAAAGTAGTATGAACCTCAAATACATGGACTTGAGCAAGAACAATATCAGTGGATCGATTCCATCAAGTTTGGGAAATTGCACAAATATAACATATATAAATTTGTCATGGAACAAATTTGCAGGGCTCATACCATCAGAGCTTGGAAACCTGTTGAATCTTGAGATTTTGGATCTTGCTCACAACAAATTTGAAGGTCCTTTGCCTCATCAGCTGTCAAATTGTACTAAAATGGACCGTTTCGATGTTGGATTCAATTTTCTAAATGGTTCATTGCCGTCGAGTTTGAGAAGTTGGACCGGCATAACCACGTTGATTTTAAGAGAAAATCACTTCACAGGGGGTATCCGAGGATTTTTAGCAGAATTTAGCAACCTTCGCGAGTTACAACTTGGTGGAAACTCGCTTGGAGGCAAAATTCCTCGATCCATTGGGAAATTGCATAATCTGTTTTATGGATTGAATCTGAGTGCTAATGGATTGACAGGTGAAATTCCTATAGAAATTGGGAAGCTAAGACTCTTGCAAAGTCTGGACATATCCTTGAACAACTTGACAGGAAGCATAGATGCTCTTAAAAGTCTTGTTTCATTAATTGAGGTAAATGTTTCTTACAATTTCTTCAATGGTTCTGTACCAACAGATCTGATGAAGTTATTGAATTCCTCACCATCATCATTCACGGGTAATCCTCTTCTATGTGCTAGTTGTTTGGATTGCATTATAACTAGTTATGTAAATGTATGTGTCACTGATCACAAAGGCATCAATAAAGTACAAATTGTGATGATAGAACTTGGATCCTCAATATTTATTTCTGCTATGCTGGTATTAATAATTCGGATTTATCTCCGTAGAAAGGAATTGAAAAAGGCCTCTTATCTTAAGCCACAGCTTAAGATCTCAACTGAAAAGGAGTCGCCTTACCTTCAAGAGCTGGTGTTGGAGGCTATAAAGAACCTAAATGATTTGCCTATTATTGGTAGTGGAGCACATGGTATTGTGTACAAAGTCATAATTGATCAAGATGTTTTTGCTTTAAAGAAGGTTGAATTTGGATGGAAGAAGGAAAAGCGGCTGAGTATCATACACAACGAAGTTGAAGTCCTTAAGGAGCTTAGGCATCGAAATTTGATCAAATGCCTAAAATGCTGGATTACAAAGGAATATGGTGCAATCTTATATCCATTCATGAAAAATGGAAGCCTTCATGATATTTTGCATGAAAAGAAACCCCCACCACCCTTAACGTGGAATGTTCGGTTTAATATAGCTGTTGGAATTGCTCACGGACTAGCTTATCTGCATTATGATTGTGGTTCCCCAATAGTGCACCGAGACATCAAACCAAAGAACATACTTGTTGACGACGATATGGAGCCTATTATAGCTGATTTTGGCACTGCCCTATACAAGCTGTCTGATGATTCTGATATTCATTCTAACACCAGGAAAATGCTTTCGTCGCAAGTTGTTGGAACCCCTGGCTATATTGCACCAGGTAATAGTAATTTTATTTCTAGGATGTGATGATGACTTTTGATTTATCATCATAGCTTGAAAGTGGAGTTTTGCAAGATAGTATTTGTTGAGATATGCACTGATTTAGTTCGTTATTATTAAGATACTCCCTTGTATATATTAATTCTGATTTAAATACATGTTTGCATTGTCATATGTGACAGAGAATGCGTATGATATAGTGCCGGGAAGAAAGTCTGATGTATATAGCTACGGAGTTGTGTTGCTCGAGCTAATAACCAGAAAGAAAATGTTAGTTCCCTCTCCGAATAATGAGGCGGAGGAGATCCACATAGTGTCATGGGCTAGATCTGTTTGGCTGGAAAAGGGCAAAATTGAGAAGATTGTTGATCCATACCTTGCAAATGCATTTCCAAATTCAGTAGCACTAGCCAAGCAAGTGGCTGCAGTGCTTTCATTGGCATTACAATGCACAGAGAAGGATCCACGAAAGAGGCCAACCATGAAAGGTGTTATTGGCTTTTATAATATGAACTTGTTTAAGCAGAGGTGTGATGAGGTGGAATATGGTGATGGACTTGCAGTTAAACTGATGGGAAATGGTAAGATTCATGTTGAAAAGATTGTAGGCGTAGATGATCTAGTTGTTCCAAAAATTGTCTATGCTAGTCCTAGTTTGATCTTCCTTCCCTCTGTCACTGGTCCAATACTCACCACACCTTTCAACTGGTTTTTCCTCACACGTTGGGGCCAATATAGGCATCTGCAGAATTCCTTGTATTTGCAGCCCAAATCATACTTCTCTATAAACACCAATCAAACCGAGTCTGTTAAGAGTCTCACATTGGTGGACAATCCTCATCTTACAAACCGGTTTTGTAAGGATAGAATTAGGCCAAACTCCAATTCTAAGAGAGGCAATATTGTGAATAACAGTGGAAAAAATTACAAAGGTAGGCGACAAAAGAAGAGAGAGCTTCAGAAATTGACGTCGATGGATGGTGGACTGTATGTGCCAACCTAAGATTATATCAGCGTATTAGAGTGCCATGTAAGCATCCATTGTTAACCATTGTTCATTATCAAATTTTGCCAACTAATCTTCTAATCTCTAGTGTTGATATGTTATTTTAGGTTCAACAAATTTGTTTCTGTACTAATGCACGCCTCTTCCTCCAAGAATTACCTTTATTTCATTTAGGAAAAACTTGATGCACAACATTTCAAGAGGATTGCTTTCAAGCTTTTGACCCATATACACAACTTTTAGTCATTTTGTCCTTCCATTCTGAACTGTAACTTTTGCATATTATAATTTTTTATTGAATCAGATGGAATATTGCTATTGTTTCTGTTAGGAGTCCCACATTGAGTACATAAAATTGCTCAATGTTGTACCTAGTATTTTGAGTTGGGCTCTCCTCATGTGCTTAAGTCCTAATAATTGGTGCTTTCATTCAGAGTTGGGCCATGGAAAGGGTTACCTATAGGCTAGATTAAGGTACTCTTAAGCTCATTAGGCTGAGCTATTTGTCTTTCTCTGATACCAAATTTATCATCCATTTATGTTGTTCTTTGGAATAAGATTGGAAAATTATTAGAAAAAAATGGTTTGAGTTCAGTTTTTACAATCTGTTTGGATCTGGTATTTAACATGAAGTTGTCTTCGTTTTGTAACAAACGAAATGCAACATTGTTTAGAATAATCAATCATGAGGTATAAAATGTTCTTGTGATATCTAAGATGGATATCAAATTATAGGTACAAGTTAATGTCAAGTCTGCTACTATGTATGCCTAGATTTTTGTTATGAGATGTCTTCTAAGTACCTTGAGAAGTGAGATGAAGAACATGATTGCATAGTTACTTCAAAGCATGTGTCAACATTAAATTTCTCTAAACCGGATGTAACAAAATACCCGAAAATTTCCTTCGAAATATTTTGGAAATATTTGATATGGATTGCACATCCACTATCAAACATGTCAATCAACGATAGTTTACAGAAAAATAATTCTCTAACTTCAGTTTCAGTTTACGTATAAGGGAAAAGAGGAAATGATTCACAATTTTGATTTTGACATAGTTTTGGATTAGAAATACATCAAATTTTTTTGCCCCTACTGCATTGGAATTGTGTTGGAATTGTGTTATCTATATTGAGCAACTCATACAACTTGAGGAAGAGAAATAACTGTTAACAAAGAGTTGTATTCTTTCAAGAGTTGATTCAAATGAAAAGATGTATTACTTTATGATTAAACACATTCAATCTGATAGAATTAGTGGGCTTAAGACTAGTGAAAGGTCCAAATCTGCAGTGTGGAGAACTTATGTCCGCAAGGGTAAAAAAGAGAATAAGCAGTCTATTAATGACAGGGCAGAGAAACTCGTCAAATTCTAGGGATTTTAGTTACACATAGGGGAATAAATTAAGGAAGGTAGGGGAGTATTGCTCATGAATACTTATAATTATCATTGAATTAAGAGATACTATTTTCTCTGGAGGAGCTTTGCTCTGGGTTATACATTGTATCAGAATTTTCCCTTCTTCCATAAATCAATAAATTTTCATTTTATCTATCATTTTACGTTCACAGATCCCTATTTTTTTTGTGATTCTATCATTGGTCCGACCTGCCGGATCTTCGAGAAGTACCAGTGATTTTTGTACCTTGTACATGCCACTGAAGCTGTCAGATCGAATGAAAACAGTTGAAGCAAGAATCTTAGCAGTGGAAGAATCTGTTCGCCAGGAGTTGAGGGAATTTCGTGAAATTATGATGAGCGAGTTCACGAGGTTGCTAGAGCAACGACCAATTGGAACGGGGGAACAATATGCACATTATGAGGACTCAGTGACAGAGTATAAGATGGCAGTGAAGAAAGTTGAGTTACCATCATTTGATGGTGACGATCTTGTGGCCTGGATCACACGAGCTGAAACGTATTTTGAAGTTCAAGGGACGTCAGAGGAGGTGAAAGTCAGATTGGCGAAGCTAAGCATGGAGGGCGCAACAATTCACTGGTTTAATTTGTTGCGTGAGACAGAGGACGATTTGAATTGGGCGAAGTTGAAACGAGCATTAATTGAAAGGTATGGGGGAAGACAAAGTGATAACCCCTTTGAAGAGATGAAAGATTTGCAACAAATGGGAACAATTGATGAATACATTACCACCTTCAAATATGTGTCGTCACAAGTAGCAAGACTACCGAAGGAGCAATACCTTGGGTACTTCATGGGAGGACTCAAGAACCACATTCGCTTGAAGGTGCGTACATTGAATCCACAAACCAGATTGCAAGCAATGAAGATTGCTCGTGATGTTGAAACAGAATTACGTGGGTCTCTGATTTCAATAAGTGGTAGTGTGGGTGGGCTTCGCAGTTGAAAGGGAAGTGGGCCAAGTGGACCGGGGCCCAACGGAAAGAAAGGATCTGGATTTCATTATAACTCAGGTTCGACCCGATCTGGAAGTGGGTTTAATAATAACTTAACCGGGTCAGTACACAGCAAAACCGGTTCGACTCAATCTGCCTCAAATGCAAACTCAAACGTTTCTCATAATACAACGAGATCTGGAAACGATGATGGGAGAAGAATCAGCAACGAGCGCAACCGTGGCCTCAAACATCTGTCGTATTCGGAACTGATGGAGCGGCGGACACGAGGGTTGTGTTTTGGTTGTGGGGAAAAATACCATCCTCTTCACCAGTGTGCTGAAAAACACCTTCAATTGATGATTTTGGGAGACGACAAGACGATTAACGAAGAAGGTGAGGTGATTGCCATATAAGCTATGGAGGATGAGAATGCTGTTCTTGATTGCAATTCCATGGGATTGTTTGATATGATTGAAGCAAAGAAAAATTTAGATAAAACGCCTCCAACTACTTTGCGCCTCAAGGGAAGTCTAAAGGGGGTTTCCATCGTGGTTTTAATCGACAGTGGCGCCAGTCACAATTTCATTTCACCTCGTGTTGCTACTGCGTTGGGATTAACAGTGGAACAAGGAAGATCGATGGGAGTAAAGTTGGGAGACGGCCACCGTGTGTCCACTAGGGGGAGGTGTAGAAAATTGCAAGTACAATTAGATGATTTCATCACTAATGTTGATGCTTTTGTTTTGGAATTGGGTGATTTGGATATGATTTTGGGGGTGGCTTGGTTGCAAAGATTTGAGAAGGTGACTTTTGATTGGGAGAAAATGACCATCAAGTTTCAATGGGAAAGAAAAATGGTGGAATTACATAGTCAGTTCTTTACCAAAAAAGACTTGGTTAATTCTAAGGCACTTCAAGGGCAAACTGAAACACTGTATAGTTTGTTGGAAGAAGAATTGGGTCAGACTTCAAATGAAGAATTACAGGAGCTAACTCAAGACCAACAACAAGAGCTTCAAGACTTGTTGGAGAATTTTAAGGGAGTTTTTGAAGAGAATATTGGGTTGCCTCCTGAACGAGATATAACTCATGCAGTTGAATTGAAGAAAGATGCAGGTCCTGTGACTGTTAGGCCATATCGTTATCCTCACCACCATAAGGAAGAGATCGAAAAACAAGTTCAGAGCATGCTGACCCAAAGTATAATTCGAAACAGCTCTAGCGCATTTTTTAGTCCTGTCATTTTAATTAAAAAGAAAGATGGGTCAATTGGAGGACGTGTGTTGATTATAGAGAATTGAATAAGGTTACAATGCCAGATAAATATCCAATTCCGGTAGTTGACGAATTATTGGATGAACTACATGGAACGAAATTTTTCTCAAAACTTGATTTGAAATCCAGTTATCACCAAATAAGGGTGAAAGAAGGGGATGTGCATAAGATGACATTTTGAACTCATGAAGGGCATTATGAGTTTCTAGTGATGCCATTTGGGTTGACGAACGCACCAACCACTTTCCAATCCACCATGAATCAGATTTTCAAGCCACACCTCCGTAAGTTTGTCTTGATATTTTTTGATGATATCCTAGTATATAGTAAGGGATGGGAAGAACACTTAGCACATTTATATCAAGTGATGGAAATTTTACAATACCACTGTTTTGTCGTTAATAAAAAAAATGTAATTTTGCTAGTAGGAAAGTGGAATATTTGGGTCACGTAATATCAGAACAGGGTGTGGCTGTGGATCCATCTAAGATTAATAGCATTTTGGAGTGGTCAATCCCTCATAATGTCAAAGGAGTTAGGGGATTTTTTGGGATGACCGGTTATTACCGGAAATTCATTGTTGGCTATGGAAAGATAGCTAAACCATTGACAGAACTAACAAAGAAGGAAGGATTTCATTGGGGTACAGAAGAGTTGAAGGCCTTTGAGAATCTTAAAAGAGTTATGGTGCAAGCCCCAGTTTTAACACTACCAGATTTTTCACAACCTTTTGAGATTGAATGTGATGCATCTGGAAGAGGAATATGTGCAGTTTTAATGCAGAAAAAGAAGCCTATAGCCTACTTCAGCAAAGCGTTGTCCAAGAATAATTTAAGCAAGTATGCGTATGAGAAAGAATTGATGGCGTTGGTGTTGGCAGTTCAGCATTGGCGTCCATATTTGTTGGGAAGAAGATTTGTGGTGTACTCCGACCAAAAGAGTTTACGACACTTGCTCGAACAACGCATCACTACGGCTGATCAGCAGAATTGGATAGCAAAATTATTGGGCTATCACTTCGAAGTGGTATACAAGCCAGGTCCAGAAAATAAAGCTGCTGACGCTCTTTCAAGAATGCATGAGGAGGCAGAGTTGAAAGGGATAACTTCTTTTTCCATATGTATGCAAGAGCAACAAATTCAGCAGAAAGTTATGAATGATCCCCAATTGCAGAAGGTGATAACAGAGCTACAACAAGACCCTACATCCCGACTAGATTTCCAATTAATCAAAGGGAGACTTTTCTACCGTAGCAGACTGGTGTTATCTTCAAATTCTGGTTTTATACCTTTATTGTTGAAAGAATTTCACTCATCTCCAACTGGTGGCCACTCAGGTTTTCTACGCACGTATCGAAGGATGGCAGGAAATCTTTATTGGGTAGGAATGAGAAAGTCAGTTATGGAATTTGTGCAGAGTTGCGACGTGTGTCAACGTCAAAAGTATGTTGCGTCCTCTCCTATGGGTTTGTTACAGCCCCTCTCAATTCCGGAGAAAATTTGGGATGATATTTCGATGGATTTTATCACTGTTCTCCCAAAATCGAAATGGTTTGAAGCAATTCTTGTAGTGGTGGATAGATTATCCAAGTATGGACATTTTATTCCCTTAAAACATCCATATACTGCGAGGAAGGTGGTTGGAATATTTATTAAAGAGGTGGTGCGTCTTCATGGGGTGCCACAATCCATTGTCAGTAATCCTGATCCACTGTTTGTGAGTCTATTTTGGAAAGAGTTGTTTCGCTTACAAGGAACGATGTTTGAATATGAGTTTGTCATATCATCCGGAGGATGGGCAAACGGAGGTGGTGAATCGGTGCTTAGAAGCATATCTTCGTTGTTTTGCATCGGAGCAACCAAATGAGTGGTCGCAACTGATTCATTGGGTTGAATTGTGGTATAACACCACATTCCATGTGTCTATAGGAACTACACCGTTTGAGACAGTGTATGGAAGAAAACCACCCACTGTGGTTAGATATTTACAGGGATAAACGAAAGTAGAAGCGGTAGCAGATGAATTGGTTGATCGTGATGAGGCCTTACGTCAACTTAAGTATCATTTGAACAGGGCCCAAGAACAGATGGAGAGGTATGCAAACAAGAAAAGAAAAGCATATTCATTTGAAGTGGGTGAGTGGGTATTTTTGAAGCTCCGACCCCATAGACAGCTGATAGTGACTAGAAGGACTAACCAAAAACTAGCTCCACGATACTTTGGACCATTTTCGATCCTAAAGAAAATAGGGGCAGTATCCTACAAGTTGAAGCTACCGGAAGGAGGTAGAGTGCATGCAGTGTTTCACATTTCACAACTCAAGAAAGCTATTGGAGACTATTCTGTTGAATCTCAACTACCAGACGGGTTAGAAATGGAAGCAGAAGATGGGGAAGAACCGGAAGAATTGCTGGCTGCAAGATCAGTGATGAAAGAAGGACATCTGGTGCGACAATGGTTGGTGCGTTGGAAAGGAAGAGCTTTAGAAGACACAACTTGGGAGGATGAATTACTACTAAAAAGTCAATTTCCATCTCTCAGCCTTGAGGACAAGGCTGCAGTTCCTGATGGCGGTAATGATAGAATTAGTGGGCTTAAGACTAGTGAAAGGTCCAAATCTGCAGTGTGGAGAACTTATGTCTGCAAGGGTAAAAAAGAGAATAAGCAGTCTATTAATGACAGGGCAGAGAAACTCATTAAATTCTAGGGATTTCAGTTACACATAGGGGAATAAATTAAGGAGGGTAGGGGAGTATTGCTCATGAATAATTATAATTATCATTGAATTAGGAGATACTATTTTCTCTAGAGGAGATTTGCTCTGGGTTATACATTGTATCAAAATTTTCCCTTCTTCCATAAATCAATAAATTTCTATTTTATCTATCATTTTACGTTCACAGATCCCTATTTTTCTGTGATTCTATCACAATCACATAAAAACACACAATTAGTATTAATTTGAATTTAAATATATGAAGAGACACACCTTTGTCATAGCTCTTTTCTTGGTGTTCTAGGATTTCCATTATTTTAGAAATCTCTAATATCTTAAAAGGATTGTATACATATAAATAGCTATATATTAAAAGAAACAGTTGGAATCCCAAAAGCAAGTTGAGTATGATTGAAGGTTTTCATAACAGAAAAATACTGTCAAAATTGTTGTTTTCTTGATCTAATTTATCAAATTGGTGCTCTAAATCTATTAATAATATAGGATTTCAACATACTATTTTGTAGAATTACATGCTGAAATTTGTGTTATTAATTTCTGAAACATGGAAATAGGTAATTTCAAAAATTCTGTAAGGAATATTCTTTTTTTAATATCTTTGAAGCCTAAATAAAGATAAAAGAGGTTCATATACATGCATCCAAGACATTCATGTAAAAGAAAATAAGAATTTTTGTTACCTTTTAGATTAATTTCGAAGGTTTCCAATTTGTAAAGTGACTATTAGAAAGAAACAATTACATGGTATTTTTAGTGTCAATCTTTTAAATTTAGAACAACAATTACATGTATTTTTTTCTCTCCTAAAAATAAACAATCTATTTGTTAGTTATAATCTACTTCTTTTCGGTCGTTAAAATTTAAGTACGAGCGGTTAGTCTCATTACTTTAAAATTTTAAAGATCAAGCAGTAACATAATAAATGTTAGATATATAATCAATATACTTAATACTTTAAGGATTTAAGGATCTTAAATGTTTCACCGGCTGTTACCTCGTTGCATAAGCTCTCCAACATCTGAAAGAAAAAAAAAACTTACTAAATTATATTGACAAAATCGTAATTTACTTATTTAAATTTATCAAATTTAAAACACTCATCTTCTACTACCTTTCAATGTTTGAAACAAAATTTTGTTTCCTTTTTACATAGAAACAATCTTCCTTCTAAAAATATATAGTAACAAACTACATCCCATCAAGCTATGTGGACCTCTTTTCTCATGTTTTGAAGTAATTGGGAGTGATTTTTGAACATTAGTGCGAATTTTATTTATCTTTTTAAAGTTAAATGCTAGAGACCACAAACAGAATATATTTTAGTATGAGAATCAAATAATTTTTTTACATGCACCAAAATCAAAACTCACTTATTTTTATAACACATTTAACCCAAAAATATACCATTTTGTGTGTCAATTAGACTTGTAAATAATTCATATTATGAAATAATTATAAAACTAAAAGTCACGTGAGATGAATTGAGTTAAAAAAGTTTTGAACTTCTAACTGATTATTTACTTTGGTTACCACTTGCACCAATCACATATTATTAAACAAAATATATTTTTCATGTTATAACAACTACAACTACAATTAAATATAATATATTTTTAGTCTCAATTTTAATAAATAATAAAATGTATTTAGAATTTCCACGTTAAAACCAACAAATTTTTCTTTATAAAATAAAAACCAAATAGTTTATCCTTATCTATCTATTCACTATAATAATTCTTTTTTTAATTTTTCATAATAATTTAATTTTTCATTGAAATACTAAAATATTTGCAAAACAATCAACGATTATAATAGTTTTATAATTAAATAATTTTTACAAAATTGTTTTCTAATTATTATTTGTTTTAAAATATAAACAAAAATTAATAAAATTAATAAATGAATATCAATTTCTTTCTTTCATTCATTTTAAGGCTAAATTACATTTGTGGTCCTTTAACTTAATCTCAGGTAACGTTTTAGTCCTTTATCTTTTTTTTTTCCCGATTTAGTCCTTTATTCCTAACAATATCAAATAAAGTATGAAAATATGAGTTTATTTGAAGATTTGCGTTACGAATTTGATGAAATTTATATTATATTGAAGAATATAATTAATTTTATGAGTTTTGATTGAATTTTTTTTTTGAATTTTTGTATAAAAAAGGATAACATTGTTGAAATTTTAAAACATAAAATATCAAATTGTCACTTAAAATTAAAATAAAGGACCAAGTCGGGAAAAAAAAAAGATAAAGGACTAAAACGTTATCTGAGATTAAGTTAAAGGATCACAAATGTAATTTAACCTTCATTTTATTTGAAACGTTGAATCTTACAAAAACTACTACTAGAGTATTAGTAGCCTAATTGTAGCTATATAAACATAAGAAAAGAGAAAAAGCAAAGCCAGGAAGATAATCTTCGCGTTCATCTTATTCGTTTCATTCATTTTAAAGGTTCGTTACCGAAATCCCTAATTCTCTATCACTCTATCAATTAAGATATTCAGTTACTTCACTTAACGTGTTTGATAAAATGCCTCAGATACATATTTTTTATGTGAAAACGACGTCGTTTCGTTCGTTTCTGTTATTTTCTGTGTTGTTTTCCGCTCTCACTCACACCATCTTCCGTCACCGCCGCCGCACTCGTTTCTCCTATTAAGTAGGGTTTTGTGAGTTATGATTCTGATTTATGCAATTCAATTGAACTTTCTCCCACAAACTTCTTGTAGATGTGAAGATTCTTAAATGTTAATTACTTTTATAATTGGTGCCAGTTTCACGTAACCTATTTGAGTGTATCGGAAAGAAAAAATAAGGGTGAAACTGGCAAATGTGTTATTTTTATAATTATTCACAATGTCAAAAGATGTTTGATTAATTTAGAGGGAGAAGACATTCACTATAGAAGAACACAACCTCCTCAAATTTTCTTAGTGTTTCACTCATTAATCATTAGAATCTTCTACTTGTTCAATTATGATTTGTTTTCCCTTCATTTATTTATTCCCTCTCCTACAGGTTTGGCTGAAGCTTCTAGTTTATAGTTAAAACCTTTTTGCTGAAATGCATAATCAGAAAATGGAAAATGTAAAACGAATGCTGTTGCAGTTCTTATTTTGTGTTTCTGCTTCAGATTTTGTTTTGCAATTCAATTCTAGTTTAAACCTTATTTTGTTTTATTACTTTTAATTTACGCTTCTAAAATTTCTGTGATTCTTTTTGGGCATTTTTTAAGGAATGGTATGAATTTTTGTTACAGCTTTATTTTAAGTATGAAATATCCATGCTATGAATTTTTTGGATTTTTTTAATGAAGACTGGGTCATGTGGTTCACCCACTTTTTTGACCATTAGATTGGTCCAATTTTGATATCATTTAAGCAAACATGTCCATAGTTAGGGGTATTTATGATTTTCTTTTTAATGGGAATTGTGATTGCAGGGTAGAAAGTACCAGAAAAGAATATGAATAAGGATAAGATATTCAAGTTGGCAAAGGGGTTCCGAGGGAGGGCAAAGAACTGCATTAGGATAGCAAGAGAGAGGGTGGAGAAGGCGTTGCAATATTCCTACAGAGACCGCCGTACCAAAAAGAGGGACATGCGTTCTCTTTGGATCCAACGGATTAATGCTGGCACCCGCGTTCATGGTGTATGTCTTCACATTCCATTTCTCTTCTTACTAACTCATTATCTTTTACACTCCCATTCAATGCTTAGAAGGAAAATTAAATTTTTAAGTGAACATGCATCTGGATACTGAAATGATCGTGGACTGCATACTGCATGTGTGAATGATAGTTTCTATGCTCGAACATACTAATATTTGGTGAAGCTGTATCTAGAATGTTTAAATTTTTCTTGTGTTAATACCTCCATTGCTCCTTTTATTTGAGTTATATGCGGAGCATGGTTGTATTCTTCTGCATTTTCTGTGATTGTGAGTGTGTCTAATCTTCTGGTATTTCCTATGTCAATTAATTATTTTTTGCTTTTATTTGCCAGGTCAATTATGGAAACTTCATGCATGGGCTGATGAAGGAGAATATTCAACTTAACAGAAAGGTTTTGTCAGAGATATCCATGCATGAACCCTATAGTTTCAAGTCACTGGTAGACATATCACGAAATGCATTTCCTGGAAACAAGAATGTGGTTGTTCCTCCAAGAAAGGTTGCCCTTTAGAGCATTTGGCAATTAAGCAAACATTTAGAGGTAGTTTATATCAGAATGGCTAAGTATCTTTGAGAATTTCGGGTTCAGCACAATACCGATGATGATTTGTTTTGTATGCCTATGATTCATACTCTGGTTTTCCTTTCACTTGCTTCAATATCAGTGATCAGTAATATTGTACGATTAGAAACATGAAGCTTAGTTATGATCGGATATGTGGAACATTTACTGCCATTAGGCTCCATCATAAAATAGATTTCTTTAACATTTACAATTTTTTACTTTTTTCTGAGCAAAATCGCTAAATGTCTATGTTAGGACTTAGAATCCAAGTATGATTCTAGGAGTCACTAATTTAAGACAGTCCAACACTGTCTAATTGTGGGTCTCAAAGACTCAGGAGATCCCCTAGGACTGTCCTTCCTCTGTGAATTAGAGGAAAAATTACATGTTGAGATTGGAAGATCAGAATGAAAACTCGTTTGCAGGTGGAACCATATGTATCTCCTGTCCCGAATCTTACTGAACTGTACCTTGAATGTGGTAAAAGGGAAACCACGAAAAGCTATTCTTGGATAACCTTGTTTCAAACGTTCCTTAGCAACCATTAGTATTCAATATTCTTAAATTATCCAAAACGATTAGAATATCAAATTTTTAAAAATAAAATGAAATAGCCAACACACCAAAGTAAATTTGACATGTCTTTCTATGTTATCTATCGATCAAAATTCACTGCAGTTAGACTTTTTCTTGTCTGTGAATTCGTAAACGAAGGTGACTCCTTGTATTTTAATTTTATTTTGAATTATGTCATCTCTCTTCTATTTGTAATTTTATTTTTTGGATTATCTGCATTCATTTCTTTCCACTTTGCATTTTTATTTTATTTTATTTATTTTATTTTTCTGAACATGTAATTCATGTGTGACTAATGACTGCACAAGTGGTTACTGCACTGTATTCTGGTTTCACAAGCAACTTTAGGAAATCTAATCTTGTTATTTATCTAATAGTTATTATCTAAGAGAATATCATTTCTCTTTCATGATCTATACATCAAAACTCATTTGAAAAGGAAAGCATGGCCAACAAAACTATAACCAGCTAAACTGAATTGTTGAAACTAAATAGTTTAAATCAATTTTCATACTGAGTTGTTTCTTTTTCTTTATCTTTGAATTGATCTGGCCTATAATTAAAACATAAATATGCCATAAGAGCATTCAGACGAGATGGACATCACTATAACCATTTCATTAATGAATAATAATCATAAAACATCACTTGATATCTATAAATGTTGACCAAAACTACTTGGTATAAATAATGAGAAAGATATAAGAAAAGTTCAGCATGCACTCCATATCCAGCTTGTCCTTTTCCTTGTTGCAAAAGCTACTCTGCCAAGCTACCCTGCGTTTTATTGTAAATATAACCTAAAATAATTTCAATTCACTATTATTATGTGAAATTGTAATCTCCACTTATTCTTTCCACCAAAAGTTAAAACTACTATTCTGTAATTTCAAGGATAATAAGCACTTTTACACCTTGCTCATCTTCCATTTCAAGTATCTTTCTACAATGTCTAGTCCACTGAGTTCCTTCACCACAGGCATGGTTGCAGGGACCCCCAACAGAAATGTTGAATCAGGTCCTTCTTCGTTGCTCCATGAAAGAAGCTGTTTCCTTGCTTCTTTGATAGCGGCTCTGGTGGCACAGTGAACTGAAGCAGCTAGAAGTAGAGGCGGCTCGCCAGAAGCTGCAACACAAATTTCATTTCATTTTTCAATTAAGAAGCTTTCTCAACTCCATTAACTAAATAAAATAGCATATGACCTGCAACATGCTTATAAGTTTACAAACAACAACCCATTTCCCATGTGCATAATATCTACCTTTGATTTGTTAATCAATGGTTGAATGAGTACTAATACTCACTTTACACTCTAAATGAATTGCTCATTTTAGAGGAGCCGGATCCTCATAAAAGACTGATATGAAGGCATAATCTAATACACAGACAGAATTTAAAGAACTCCTTGATCCATACCCTTTGAGGAAAGCACGCGCTGCTGGTGGTGCCCACTGTTGAGAATTTCAACATTAAACTGTTGAGGGATAGTGTCTACTGTTGGTATTTTGTAGTTCCATGTGCCGTTTGCCAACACCAAACCATCAAGGTTTGTTTCATATTCTTCAAGCATGAAGAACCCCAATCCCTGGACAAAAGCTCCTTCAATCTGCAAGATGGATCATATTGTTATTTGCTGATTCAGGAGAACAAACCAAATCAGTCCATCCCTTGTGCATTTACCTTACAATGGTATCACATTGTTTGGTTTGCAAGGGGAAAGGAGAGAAAATAAATCTAATCTACTATTATATCATTATAAGTTTATTGTTTTAATAGTAAATATTTTATAATTGCATTACAAATTGATGTCCTTTTCCCAACTAAGGTTATAATTGGGAAAAAGTTATAAATTAGACCTTAGATTTCTAAAACATCAATAATTTTGAAACAAAAATAGAAGATTAAAATATCAATAGTTATGGAATAGAGAAAGTAAAAAAAATATATCGGGCCTCCAACTCTTATGTTGAGATAGTCCTTGATTAGGGTTGAGCTTGTGAAGCAAATATGCAGTTAGCATACCTGTCCTAAATCCACAGCAGGGTTGAGACTCTGTCCACAATCATAGATAATATCTGTTTGAAGAAATCTGGTTTCTCCAGTCAGAAGATCTATTTCCACCTGAGAGATAATTTCAATTATTTAGAACAATATATAGTAACTCAGCTCAATTACTTCAGTAATAAGGCTCGTGTGACAATATAAGTATTGACATTCAGTAGAGTTTTCAATGATCTTATACAATTAAGGTTTGAAATTTATACCACAAAAAAAGTTTGAGATGTGCATAAGAAAACACCTTACCTCACTTACTGCAGCGCCATAATTAAGGTACATCATCGAGTTATTGCTAGGTATGTAATATGAAGATGCTGATAAGTTTACAGATTGTGTGTATGCCTGTAGATTGATAAATAGTCAGCAACATAAAATTAAGTATGTTTGCTTGATGGTTAGCAAACAAACAGTGAAATTTAAAATAAATAGTTTTTCCATAAGGATCATATTGAGAAAAAACAGATAAAGTACCACTTCCTTCATGCTACTCTCATGATTATGATATTAACGGAATCTTCTTCCTCAAGAGGAAAATCTATTCATATTTGAAATTAAGCTATATTACTTTATAGCAGTGTAGGTACCTGAAGAATAAGATTCTCCCAGTTGATAGAGCCCATTTCTTCCTGCAGCTTTTCCTTGAGAGGCTTTAACCTCTCAACCAAGATGTCGCAGCTAAGCCTAACTGCTTCACAGGATGACTCTGATGTGGTGCTCCCAGCAGTGAACCCTCCTTGAATCAAGCTTACCGTATCAGCTTGTACAACCCTTACTTTATCCAAGAGACTTTCACTTCCATCACATTCAATTGTACCAAGGGCAAATGCAGCCATCTGTTTCACTTTTGTCCACAGACCCTGACCCAATTCAATTCCTCCAACTTCAACAACAACAGACCCATCTGATAAAATACTTACTTTTCCCGGAGTTGACCTTAGCGTCAGTTGAAACACAACTGGTACTCGAGAAATTCCCCTTTTTCTCCAAATACTACTTCTGTTGAACTCTTTCACCATTTCGCTTCTCTGTTCATAATTTGCAGAAATTGATAACTTACTCCATATTGAAGGCAAGGTATACTCAAAAGGTTCACCACAACAATGCTCATAGAATAACTGAAGACTTTTGTGTGTGTGAAGATTAACACTTCTGACAGAATCTACATCCATTGAAAGTGTAGCTGAAACATTTTCTATAACAGCTTCGGCAATAAATGATCCCTGCAGTTCCCCAGGGCCCCTCATTGCAGATCTACTGGGAAGATTTGTTCTGCATACCTTTATATCAAAAGATAGTGCACCCCAGTCATATTTTTTTAGTGCGCTGACTATGTTATGTGGCATTGCTGAACTTATATCTACATATATACCAGCATCGATCAATATCTGAAGCTCTAATGCAGTAATTTTCCCGTCATTCTTAAACCCAACACTGTATGTTATCTTCATGGGGTGCCTTCCCCCAGCCATTATCATATCGGTCTTTCGATTTAGATACATCCTGACAGGACGACATAATTTCTGTGCTGCTACTGCACATGATGCAGCAGTCTGAAATATATGGTTGTCAGTATTTTGTTTATGTTATGTACATATATCTAACTATATGTTCATAGTTTGCATGTACAATTTCAACTAATAAATAATTTCTGTGATCTCACAGTAGAAGGTAGAAAATGGGAAAGGGTAAAGCACCAAATATTTTGGAACAATTAGGAAATGAAGATGACAAAAGTACAAAAACATTTTATGCTAATTCAAATCTTAGCTTGGGCAGTTTAGTATCATGCAAAGCACAATGAAGCTTGCATTTATAGCTGAGTACTGAAAAGAAGCTATTGATATCCACTCCTAAATGAGAATCTTCACTGATGAATATGAAAGACTTACTAAGCTTACTTTCACAACCACCCATGTGACTTTGTGAAAAACCTCCACACGATGTTTTTTTATTATATATATTTCTATTATATTCAAATTCAAATGGGTATCTTCTAAGTTTCATTTTCTTCACTATCTTCTAATATCAGTGACTTCACCAAATTACAAAAAATCCAGGAGTTATGCTACACACTGCAATATTTATTAGTTAATGGTACTTTAAAATTGAAAAATGTTCAAAAAAACAAAATTAAAATTAATACACAATTTGATACTTACAGCTATTGATTTTATGGCCTTTCCTCCAAAACCTCCTCCGACCCTTCTTGTAATAACTCGAACTTTACTTTCAGGAATACCAAGGCATCTTGCTATAGTAGAATGAGTATACTCAGGGCATTGGCTTGAAGAGTAAACTGTAATGCAATTGTCTTCATCTGGCACAGCAAGTGCAGTCTGTGTCTCCATATAGAAATAGTATTGAGACCCAAGTTTCATCTGGATTTCGCATTGAATTGAATAGATGACAGTGAATGAGTTTGACCAGTACATATAAAAATTCTAACATTAATCATACAGCAGCAAACTTATACATCCCATCAGAAACAAAGAGAACATTAAATATACTCCATGTACCTCTGCAGAAAGAATCTTGTGATCAGCTTCAGCCATTCCTTTTGATATATCACCAACGTGTTTTGGGTAGAGAAAAGGAGGAACTTCAAAAAAGCTTGATCTTTTAACAGCATCTTCAACAGATAGAATAGGCGGTTCAAGATTTTCAATATCGTAATCGACAATGGTTGAGTTTGCTGCAATATCTGCAAGTTTCTGACTATCTGCAACCTAAAAAGCTACTGGTGACTAATATGGTATGACACATCATTCTCCAAAGATATCAGAAATATTCTCATATATTTTTGGATCAGCAAAATGAGGGATTTAAGAACTTACCACAACGGCCAGACGTTCGCCAATACATCTGGCTATCTCTTCGGCAAATAAAGGTTCTGTGCCAAATATACTCTTGGATCCAATGTTTTCCCCACCACTGGGAATGTCTTTACTTGAAATGATATCTTTCACTCCATCCAGCTGCAAATCAGGGCTGAGTTTTATACTCCTTACCCTTGCTAAAGGTTTTGAACTATATATATATGCTCCATGTAGGCAATTTGACGGTGAAGGAATGTCATCCACATACACAGCCTCACCTGTATAGGATCCATTCATGAATATTTGATACTTGACAGGAATTAATACAATTATTTATGAAAAGTCATAATTGAAAGAACCAAATCAGAATAAAATAAGTGCCGAGGCTGGTACTTCTATCATGTAAATATTTAAGCTGACTACTTCGAAAAATCAATAGAAATTAAATTAAATAAATAAAATATAGAAATCATTCGATAAATTAAATTCAAATCTAGATGACACAAAACAAACCTGAAGCTTGTAGTGCAGCACCCGATTTAACGATTGGCTCACCAATGGGGTAATACTCATTTCCTGCTTCAAGGATTTGGTTCCCAGATGACAGTAAAGTTGCAATTTTGTTACGATGAACCTGCTTCTGATTCTCCTTTAATTCAAAATCCTTCTCAAAAGGAAAATTAGAATATCCGTTTAAGTGAAAGTTGGTTACTCCAGCAGAACTTTCAATCAGAGGGTTAAAGAACTGAAAAATAAAGCCAGCTGCCAAACTTGAACGGTAAGCTGTTTTTGTGTTTTCATCTTTAGGTACAATAGTAGCTTTGAGCAAGTTGACAGCTTCATGCAGAACGCTAACACTTAACATTTTTCCAGTAAAAAACTCCTCAACAGTTTTGGCTCTGATTGCATGCTTATTCCCATAAGCACCAAAAGACAGCCTACAAGCATCTATCCTGGATCCACCGGAATCGTCGCTTGGAGAAACCTCAACAAGGAAAGCAGCATTTAAGTGTGGAAGCGCGTTTCCAAGTGGTCTAGGAGAAGCTCGGTAAGTTTCAAAGTGGAATCTATTTCTTTGTTCTGAAGATGTACTTTTAATAGTTTCCAAACTTGGAATTTTAATGCTTAAAAGTACACTTTCAGAACTTAATGGCGGTCTTTCCAGAAATTCCTCCAATGTCAGCCACTCAAATTGTGTGCCACTCATTATATGAACCAATGAATCCACGGCAAGAAGTATTGTAGCAATATCAGAGGGAAAGTTGTTCTTTTGTGCAATAACTAAATTTCCACCTACACTAGCTGTGTTTCGAATAAACCCTGAGGCAACTTTTCCCATATGGTCAGCAATCTTTTCAAGTATCATTGCAAAATCTGAAAGAAAGTCACCTCTGCTTTCTGCCTTTAGCGCTTCAATAGCTTTAGATATTGACACTGCTGCCCCAATTTCAATCCCCGTTCTATCCTTTCTGATATGTGAGAGCTCATCAAGGCCACTTAGATCAATATACATATCATAGACTTTTTTATCTTTGTAATATCCCATACTTGTATTACTAACAACAAGTTTCATCCTGGTTTCATCGGCACGGTTTAATTCCAATAAGCTTTGAAGCTCCTTTAAACTAGTAGGTTTATGCCAACTGTGTTTCTCAGAAACTATGCACAAATCATGTTTCATTTCCTTCAAAAACAAAGGAAATTTGATATTCTTGTGATGGTGGTCATATTGAGGTAGCCTACTAAGCTTTAAGTCCTTGGTCTCTCCTTTTGTCCAGAAAGAGTTGAATCCCAAATCCTCCATATCAACATCAACTGCAAAACTTTTGCAGGCATCAGCAATGGGTCGATAACCAGTGCAGCGACAAAGGTTCCCAGCAATAGCCTTTTCAGCCTCAGAAACGGTGACTTTTGAGAAACCAGAAGGTGGCTCTGGACGATTAGTCTTCTCCGCATTAACCAGAGTCCCCAAGAGTGAAATACACATTCCAGGAGTACAAAAGCCACATTGAGAAGCATGGAATCCTGCAAATCTTTCATGAATTGGATGGAATCCTTGTCTGCTATTTCCAATGCCTTCACTTGTTGTTATTGAACATCCATGTATGCTACAGAGAAGAGTGAGACAAGAGCTTGCAGTAAAATCATCAACTCTGTCAAGAAAAGGATCATATTTGGAGATTAAAACTACACAAGCACCACAACCACCTGCAACCAACAACGCCAAAGCATGAAGTTCTAAGTTGGAAAAAAATCGAAAACTATTTTGTATTACTTTTTGAATGTTAACACTTTCTTTGTCTTCATTTTCATGACAAAACCATCAGCAAAACAAAAATAGTACTAATAATAAGAGATTATTATTTTTCCTGCAAATATTGTAAAAAAGTGCTACTTCTTCATCGTGAAAATATGAACAAGAAAATTATTGATATAGCTGAAGGATAGTAGGAACCAATATAGGCTTGTTTGTCTTTAGGCCCTAGATTATGTAATCTAATTAATTGTCAACTCATTGAAAATGTTTGACTTTAATTATAATTACTTCTAAAATCACACATATGATTGATTGTGATTCGTTGACAGCATAAATTTCTTTTATAGCAACAGAGTACAAAATTAAACTCTTCAATCATCTTTGCTTTGAATGTGTCTCCTCTAACGTGAGTAGTGTGCACTTTAGAGGACAAAGTGCAGACTATAACTGTTAGCTTTTTAACAAACAATCAAAACATAAAACATGTATCACAAATTATGAAATCCTTAAATTCTCAACACTCACTTTACTATTTAACAGTTATAATAACCCTAGTGTATTAACACTTTAAAATGCACCTCCCACTTTAGAGGAACCAAATTCCTCAACTTATTAGGATTCTAATAAAAAGTGTACTAATTCATTGGATGTAGAAATGAAAAATAATTCCAATAAAAACTCATTCAGGATTTCACCAACAAATAAGCACAGAACGACATGTACCAACTTAACTATGAAATGGAAAATGTGGTTCTTGAACCCATAGCTGTTACACCCGAGGTCAGCATGTTACAAAATATGCAAGTCTCACGACATCATCAAGTACAATCCACATTAACCATATGGAAAATTTGAAACAGAAAGAAAGTATACTTCACATTAAAATCAGTATATTACAATCATTTAAACTTTTTAAAACAAAAAAGTCAAACATAGAGAAAAAATCACAACAATTAAGTCAATATCAAACTTATTGAAATTAAATAAATAAAAAGTATCAATTCAAAATCCAAAACAAGCAGAAGAATCTCCCTAACATAAATTAACTAATTAATTAATCAAACAATTAAATGAAATCAACAGATAACTATGAAATAATAATAATAATAATAATAATAATAATAATATACCTTCACCACAACCAAGCTTGACACTTTTGAAGCGAGTTTGAGAACGCAAGAACTCAAGCAAAGTGGTTGATGGATGAACGTTGCATAGCTCAAACCTCTCACCATTAACGCAGAAAACCAAACTAGTTTGATTCTTCTCACTGTTCTTCAAATCCATAGTAAGTGAATTTAGTTTTGAGAGAATGCAACTTAAAATGTAAGTATATATATTCTACATTTATTACTTTAATATAGTGGAGTATTTATATTCGGTTATTCTGTAACCGCTTTATAATTAGGAGAAAGTGATTAAGCTTAAAACAGTGGAAGTGAAATGAATTAGGTGATTTGATACAAAAAAAAGTGCTTCCCGCCGCCTCAATCTAGTGTTTAGTTACGAACCATGTCTTTGTATATTCTAGACTAGATAAAAATGTTATTTTGCGTTGTTATTTTCAAACATTTATTCTAATAATTGTTGACCAAAACAATACATTTATTCTATTAATGATTATATAAGTTCAAAAACTCTTTTGTTTTTGTGTTATAAAAAAAGATTATTTAGTTAGGTTTCAGAGTTTCTTTTTTATTTTATATAGATGTGATATTGAATGTATTTGATTTCTGTCTACAAATTATTGTCTCCTTCATTTTTTTATTCAAGAAAATAATTATGTTTATTTTATAGTTTAAAAATTCAATACAACATTAATGATTGTTTACTCTTTCTTTTGTTGGTCTTTAAAAGAAAAATACCATCATACATTCTTAATTATTTCCTTTATATTCTATAATATATATATATATATATATATATAGATTAAAATAAATATATGTATTTGGTTTAAAATTTAGACCACTTACATTCACTTTATTTGATTTATTTTTATTTATATTATAAAATAATTAAAATATTTATAATAAGAGAAAATATGTATAATGGAATAATAAATAGTGGCGAAAATTCTTGGAGATATAGACCATCCTATAATCTCCAATAATCTATAAAAAAATATTAATCTATAAAAAAAAAAGTATAAAAAATAATACCTAGATTGTGAGTTTTATCATAGATATACAAATCCAATGAAAATAATTTGATAAATTTAAAAAATTTATCAAAATTAATTAAATTGATTTTATATTTTCTTAAAGATTTAAGTCATAATTTTAAACAAACCAAATAAATCTGATTTGAATATAGTTTCATATAATTTAAAATAGATCACTCAATATTCAAAACAAATCATTATCTTTTATCTACTATATCAATATTGTTATCTTAAAAATGTGTTGTGTTTAATTTTTTATTTATTTATAATAATTATGTATTGTTTTAACTAACTAATATTCTAGTTAGCCTTAATTTTATTAGTTAATTATTTTATATTAGTTAATTTTTATATAATTGATTATATAAATCTATATACTCCTTGATATATTCACTCTCTCAATTATTAATATTATTTGATATACTTTGTTCAATTTCTCTCTTATCAATAATTTTTGTTTTTGTAGTTAATAAACGTGTTTTATTAATATACAAATTTTAGCGTTTGAAAAAGATTAGATTTTTAGAAACTAATTTCGATTATTAAAAATGTCAACCCAAATTCAAATCACTGACTCTCTTTGATAAATGATAAGGGTTTGATTGATAATATATTTTTGTAAATTTATAATTTTAAAATACTTATATACAATATAATATTACATTCTTTATTTATCTATTAAATTTTAAAATTTTGGTCACTTAATTTATATTTAAACTCTATCACTAGTAATAAATAATAAATAACTTTTTAAGATTTAGACTGTCTCTACTTTTTAAGTCAATTTTGTGAGATATATTAAGTTTATATTTTTAAAAGTTTTCTATTTTTGAATCTTTGATACAAGAAAGAAAAAGTGAGAACTAAGCACCCTAATTGAGTTGAAGGTTTGCTCACCATTGTATTAGATAATATTAATTGTTAACACATTGTACATGAAATGAACCTCCTATAGACAAGGGATCCACGTACTAGTTTGCTTCTTTAGAAACATTGTGCTCAATAATATGCTTGAAGAATTCATTTGTAGTTCAAAACATATAGTCTACAAATTGAGTGTGTTTCCATTAAATTTTACTCCTATAGTTGGTCTCTAATCCTCAATTAACAAAATCTTATATGACCCCCTTTGAATTTTAATGACTTTTTTTACAAACATTTTTTGAATTTTCAAGAAATTAAAAATTTTGAATTTCTGAAATTTAAATTTATTCAAGGATAAATTGACTTTTTGATAATTTGTTTTTCAAATTTTTAAAACATAGTCAGTGACTAAACCACTGTTCAAACATGACTAAACTTTTTTTGATTTTTTTTCCTAAATTTGGGAGTTTTTTTTTTTTTTTTTTTTTTGAAACAGAATTAAGTTAATCCAAAATTTAAATTGTCATTGAATTAGTAACGATTATCCAGACACTTATAAGTGTAAGAATCAAATGACCTGAAGATGCAATTTCAACCAATTAAATTTGTTTGGTTTTTTTCATTTTTGAATTTAATTCAAATTAAATCAATTAAATTTAACATATATTGGTTCGGATATCTTTTATATTTTATTTTATTTTTTTATTTCACTTATTATTAGTGGTGTTCATCTTTTTAGAATACGGTGTTCTTATAATTTGTAATCGTGTTGTATGATATTTTTTATTGTAATTTATATAATTATTATTTTGATAGAATACAATATCTATAGTGTTTTATAAATAAAAAAATTTAGATTTTTAAAAATAAATTTTTAAAATTTTCAACTCATTTCAACTGAATCAAACTAATCCATTTTTCATTAGTATGATTTGTTTCGAATTTTACTAGAAAAAGTTATATAAATAAAAATAAATTAAATAAAAAAAATCAAACTAAATCAATTATTTTTTATTGATTCAAATTTTTTAAAAAAACTAATTAAATATTTATGTTCATACACCCAATAAAAAAACTCACAAAAGAATAACTTATCTCTAAAGCAGAGACAACCCTTTAATTTTATTTTTTGAAAAAGACAAATTTTTATTAATCACCTTAACTTAGCATAAGATATATCAAAAAATAGGAAACAAAGATACAAAAAGAGATATTACGTACATTATATACATTGCAAAAACCCTACCTCTCACAAGAGTTGAACTCAACTCTCAAACCCTACCAACCTCTCAAACCCTACATTTCAAACAAACTGAAAGATTTGTCCACCACGTTCCAAACTCAACATTAATTTAATATAGATAGAAATTGTTGATTGTAAGAGTAATTTTGTGATGAGTTAGTTTGTTTAATAACTTAATATAAACAATGAATTTTATTAATTTAATCATTAAATCATTTTTTATTGAGTATATTAACTCCACGTATTTTTATAAAATTTTAAACTATTTAATATTTTATTAAATAATTTAAAATGAATATATAATAAGTTTTTAGAAAATATAAATAAATATGAATGTCTAGATTACATAATCATAAATTTTAATTTTATATGTTTAATTATTTATATTTTATGTTAATATATATAACTCAATATTATTTTTTATAATTATATTACAAGTAGGAAGTATTCACCACTATAATAATAATGATTAATTTCTATGAAAAATCTCGTTGGACAGACAAAGTAGATTCCTTCATCTTAAGTGCTGAATTTTCATTTCAACTAAATTTTATCTATATATATGAAAGACTTCAAAATTAAACTCTTAAAAGTTACTTGAGACAAAATGCTTTATTTGATATAAAATTACAAAACATTATCATTTCAAATTGTAGAGAGTAAGAGGAGTGGATATCAGTATTTTTTTTAGAATATGATGGGATAGAAATCAAATACTATAATATTCTGCTAAGACTTTATTGATTGTCATTTTGAATAAAAAATGTTATAGATTTTAGAATCTCTATTTTAGAGATATTATTATAGATGAACTATGAGAAAATATTTATTTATCAACTTTACTGGAGAATAATATTTTGTGAGTAGTATTGATAATTTAATAAAGAAAACATCTTAGATATAATATTTTATAATGAAAATAGACCAAAAATTTATTATTTTACAATGAAAACTGAAATTAATTTTTTTTAGAGAAATTATGTTTTTGGTCTATGTAATTTATAATTTTTTATGTATTTGATCACTCTAATTATGTTAATTTTTCTTTCTATTCCTCTCACTAGATAGACAACTATAGGACGTTGATATGACACTCATGACATGATAATTTGATCTCATATGACGCCAAAATATAATGTAACATGTCACATGTTTCATCATCTAACTTGAATTAGTAGATGACATGAGAATTTTAAACTAAAGACATAATTTAAAGATTTTTTTAAAAAATAACTAAAACCAATTCTTACTTAAATGTCATGAACCAAAAAACATAAATAAATCTTATAATATTTTGCAAGGTTCATCAAGGACTTCACCTTGTTCAAAATTATTATTTTTTAAAATTAAAAATTTATTAAAAATAAAACAACCAGATAACATAAATCTAATCCAGAAAAAAAAATGTCAAAATTTATATGCAATT